>NW_008633244.1:0-13306 GCF_000691845.1 Merops nubicus | reverse complement strand
TGCCCCTCGGCTGAACCAGCTGCAGCTTGGGAGGGGTATCTGACAGCCACGTGTGGCGTAGGCATCCCTATTTCACAATGTCATGGTATTTAGGTAGAGTCAAGAAGTCCTTTTTGCTGTGAATTGCCTACAATAATAGCTTGGTTCTTAACTATTTTAATTACTGAAGAAAAAGTTTATCACCTAATACTCGATATCAAAACTAGCAATATAGTCCCCTTCAAAACTGATGCTCTTCCAAAAGGTATTTTGCTGCAGTAGTGAGAAACGATGGGGACAGTTGATCACACTGACAGTTCTACTCTCACAGCCACCTTCCACACACACAGATGGACAGCCACGGATGTTCATTTTTCACTCACAATTTTATTCAGTAAAAACAGCTGAAGTAAATAATGAATTCTTTTCTTGACAGACTAAATATGAAAAGAAATATCCAGAGTATACGAAAAGTAATAAAGATGTAACAATGCAGTGGAGCAGGAAGGAAAGCACAGATGCTTTAGGTCAGCCCTTAGCTCCTCTAGCATCCATACTGTCTGCAACAACAACTAGCCACAGGTGCCCGAGGACAAGTCTAAGAACAGGACGAACATTCTGTGACAATTCCCACATCAGAGTCTCCCAGCCTCTGGTAATCTGTGGCACACAGGCTCCCAAGCCAGAAACATGATGGCAACATTTAATACTCTATTCCTCTTTGAATTTCTCTAATTTTTAACCCATGACAGCCTTTGAGATCCAGATTGCAACCTTACTGACCTCTTGTATTCCCCTGCACTTCAGTCTTTCCTTTTCTGGGCTGGAAAATACCAGAGACTTTAATTTTCCCTTTGAGAAGAACAGTTCCGTTGTTAGAGCAGTTACACTCAGTATTCAAGGTCCAGACACATGACAGTGATGGCAGCGATGCTTTCTAATAGTTCTCTTCATTACTTATGTAATTACTCAGTACTCTTTGGTAAGCCACAGCTCATTAACTTATAATTTCCATAAGGCGATTAACAGTAACTCCAAATCCTCTTCCTGCCAGCAAATGGTTACATTTTGTTATTGTATGAAAACAAAGTGCTGCTTTACTTCAGAATCAATATTTATATTTAATCTCTTAAATGTCATCTGCTACTTGAAATCCAAATTCTTCCCAAAATAAATTATCAACAGGTATTTCTTACCTACATCACATTGCAAACCTCTTTTTACCAATGTAAAAAAAAAAATTTGTTTTGTTAGAAATTTATTTTTAAACAAAATCAATACCATTATTACAAGAGCACTTAGCTACAATTTTTATTTTCAAAACACAGTCATTACTAAAGCAGTGAAATCCATAAAGTAAGATGATTATCGAAGTACAGCTGTATCAATGAGCAACCATTACAGACACACTTTTCCCAAAAAAAGTTTCTCAAGCCAGGACAAACCAGAAGAAAGGAGCTGCAAATGCACAGTGAATAAATGCACATGGACAAAACTTCCAGCTGCACTTAAGCAGTAACCCTCATCTATCATCACCAGAATCAAAGGGAATACAACAGAGAGACAAAGTACGTCCATAAATCCCATCCAAAACACTGATTCACCACCAAAACAGAGTTTCTTCAGTTAGCAACTTTTACAGATACCATCAGTGGCAAATATTATTTCAGCCCAACAGAAGAGGTTGGAGAACTTGTCATCTGTCGATGAGGCTTGTTGCCAAGACACCTGAAATCTAGTAAACAAGGTACAGCAACAGCTTCTTTTAGAGACAGTGAAATGAAGCTTAAATAGATTTGAGACTGGATGTGGTTCTTGTCAAGGACATGATCTTCATAATGTTCTCACAAAGGTTTTTACGAGTCAGGTGAAGAATACATCTAGTAACAGTAAAATTTAACTGAAAATTCAAATTTCAAATTGAACTTTAAAAACCCAAAAGCCAGAGATCAAGCAAAGCACAGCCAGCAAATGAAAATAATTAACTGTTTGCAAGTTCTCAAAGTAAGAGATCACAGAAAATAGGGTCTCCAAAGTCCTGAGTTGAAAAATAAAAAAAAAAAATTAAAATAATTTAATTATTATAGCACGCGGTTATGCCTATATTTATTGGATTTCTTGCTTTTCTGTATGTCATCTTCATAAGCCAACGAGATGCTGCCTGGACAACATTTAAGTAGCCACTACCACAAAGAAAGTAGTTTTGGGTGAAGGTGTTTCATTTACAGCCTGTGTTTGCCATTTCATCTTCAGTAATTTCAGTACACACCTAGCACTTATCCAACTCCAGCCACAAATTGGTCCCCAAAGCCCCTGAAATGAAGAAAAAGCTGCCACTGAAATCTTGCCATTAAATGACTGTTTACAACTCTTAATGTGCGTGTAGTTGCATTAAAACTCACTATAAAAATCACAGTGCCCCAAATCTACCCTACTATAATAAAATTCTCTTATAAAGATCCTGTTCACCTACTGAGAGCCTAGATGAAAAACATTAATCTTTTCTTGACCTAATAACAATTCATTACTCTTAGTATATAGATCCCACTTTTTAAAATTACAACGCATTTCCTTGCCATTAAAACCCCTGACGAACAGAGCTCTGCTTAAGGCCTCGCTGAGGCAGTTTAATAATTACCCCATTCCGCTGTCCATGCCAGGAGGATCGGCTCCAGGCAGCAGCAGCAGCACCCGCAGAGGACACGCACACACGTGTTCCCTGCCCCACAGCCCTACCTGCTGCTGGAGCTGGTCTGTGCTACGCTGCCAGACCGGCCGAGCCAAGCGAGGGCAGAGGAGGGGAGGGGAAGGAAGGGGAGGCGCGGGGCAGGCACGGCTCATTCTGCTGCCGGAACGGTGCCCACTCAAACCACCGCCGCCGCACGCGCCAACCACGACCCGGCTCTAAACGGCACGTTGTACCGAGACCCACATGGGCCCCAGCAAGAAACGGGGCGCAGACAAACCGAGCACAGACACAGAATCAGAGAGGTACCACGCTTGGAAAGGACCTCCAGGATCAAGTTCAACCTTCCTCCCAACATTTCCCTAACCACTAGACCTCAAATGCCCCATCCACTCGTTTTTTGAACACCTCCAGGGATGATGACTCCACCACCTCCCTGGGCAGTCCATTCCAGTCTCTAACCACTCTCTCAGAGAAGAAATTCCTAGTATCTAATCGAAATCTTCCCTGGTGCAGCTTGAGGCCATTTCCCCTAGTCCTAGCATCAGTAATTTGGGAGAAGAGACCAACACCACTCTCACTACAACCTCCTTTTAGGTAGTTGTAGAGAGCAATGAGGTCTCCTCTCAGTCTTCTCTTCTCTAGGCTAAACCCCAGTTCCCTCAGCCAGTCCTCACATGGGATATTTTCCAGCCCTACCACCAGCCTCATTGCCCTTCTCTGGACCTGCTCCAGCACCTCAATGTCTCTTTTATCCTGTGGCGCCCAAAACTGGACACAGTACTCAGGGTGCAGTCCCACCAGTGCCAAGTGCAGGGGCACGATCACCCCCCTACTCCTGCTGCTATTCCAAAGCAACACAAGTGTTTTGTGTTTGACAGTCCTCGTTTAAGCACAGATGTGAACATGGAGACTGAGTGACAGAGGGGCATTAAGGTAAACTACCAAAATAAGTACATAAAGGTCATTCGCTCTCAGTGTTTGGCCCCCTACGGCCACAACCTCACATGGGTTCAAGTAATGTCATAAATTCACATGACAGATGAGGAGCAGTCCATATGAGGAACAGTCACGTCTACTGCCTCAACATGCAGCTCCCATAGCTGTCTCCCCACAACAGAATAGCTAACAAGGACCTGTATGATATAATTCCTTAAGAAACACCAAAAACCTGTGGGTTCAAGCAAGTGTCTTTCCTAGGTCTGAATAAATTTGTCTGATCATGGAAAATATAATTTGTCCATTTATACTTCTAAATTTAGATTTCACACAGAAGAACTTTTAAATAATACATGTGCAAGCACAACTAACACTGGAGGGATGATACAAGCACAAGGAACCCTCACCTGGTACAGATACTTGAAGATTTTCCTGCCTAGAGTCTATGAAATGCGAAGTAGTACATGTTCCAGAAGTACCATAATGTTCTCTTCCAAACCACTATCCTATCTTTCCTGAAATGTCTCATAAAATGAACTTCTGTCATGGAAACGATTTGTGTTTATTCAATTAACTTATGGGGGGGGAGGGGAGGGGGCAGGGGAGACTGTAAGCATCATCTATTTCTTTTAAAGAAAACAAAACATTTTTTTTTGGAATGCCCTTGCCTGATTGACATCTCTGAGCTTCCCGTTCTCAAAACCTTTTGTGTTTTTGTGTTTTGTCACTTTCTCTAATGCTACCAGTCATAAAATTTGGATTGCGAGCTTTGAGGTAGGGATGAACATCACATACAAGATGTCGAACTCTTTTCCCTGGTAATCATTGCACTTATAAAAGTTTCATTTTGATCTGAGTCGCCTTTTCTTTGTTCAGAGCAAGTCACATGGTGACTAACCAAAAAGCCTTCAGCACTGCTGTCACATTCTCCTCAAGAGGGTTAAGTCTGCCAGCAGCCAACATAAGACTGTGATAAAATGCTGAAGATCTCCAGGCATTTTTACTGTCTGAAATTGCTTTTCCCAGCCTCCTGTCAGTGCAGCTGAAAGCACTACGGTTTCCTTATATTCCTGCTACCTTTCACAGTACTTGGAGAAAGGAAGAGTCCGCAGAAATTATGGATGTAAAAAGTGAGGGTTTATTTAGTATTTTTGCGAGGCTGTGCTGGGGCACAGAGCCTTGAATAGCTTCTTCTCCATTCACATACTGTTCCTTCAGCAGTTAAAGTTCACGGAGCTCAAACAATTTTCCTAATATCAGATCAAGAAGAGTCATTTCATTTAAGAATTACTAGAAAAACATGAGGAGGAAGCTACTCTTAAATGTCCTTTGAAACTGCTTTCACCCCACTAGTCTACAATAATGACACAGAATTTTGTTAGCAAAAATGCTTAATGACTGCAGAGATCTACATATAAATTCAGTACCACCTTTAAAAAAAAAAAAAAAAAAAGAGTCCATGTTAAATGGGGGGGGAAGGGGGAATTATCAGATCTTACTTGAAATCCATATTTGGTTTAGCCAAATGTAATCTCTGGAAAAGACAATCTTTAAGCAATGTTCCAGGCAATACTGCAAGTGACAGGAAAACACTACCTCAGTGAAGCTTCCATTTCTGGAACAGTCTAAAAATTTATTGGTATCTAGTTGACAAAGTAATGTTTGGTTTTGCCATTCAAATGGCATACATAAAATATTTTAATTTAAAAATCCCAACAAAATAACTCAGATCTTTAGTGGAATGAAGCACCACTCCATCCATAGAACCGCCTAGAAAGAGAGGTAACAATGAAGATACAAAGTCAAAGGCTTCAAATTATCCTTTTGGTGACAGCGGCAGTAAAATTGAAAGATCTGCAAATGAGCTGATGCTGGAGGATGGCAGGGGAGGCCACTGCCACCTTCATTGACATTCCTCCCCCACGGCAGTGCTGGCCCCGTGAACCTCTGGCACTGCTGCTTGGCAAAGCCAGCCCCGGGACCGTTGTGTTGCTAGGCATGCCGCAAGCGAGAGCGAGCTCGGCTCAAGGGATATTCCCACCAGCAGCAGCGGCAGCTTGGACAGAGAGGTGCAGATCTCTGGCACCCAAACAGCAGCATTTAAAAAAAAAAAATTAAAAATCGATATATTTATTTGCTTGGCTACAACCGTAATATGGAAAGATAAAATAGTTTCACACCAAGAGCCATCTGTGAGGGAGTATTAAATCTGATGCATTTCCCATCAACTCGATACTCTGTTGCAACAACTATTTTTTGTTTCAAGTAAACGTAACTTTTCATACGCAAGATGAAATAGCTGATGAAATAACTAATCATTACACTGATATATTTTTCTCTATAGCCAATTTCTAATATTAACCGGTTAGTTATTTTACCGAAAAAAAAAGGACATTTGATTCATTTTGCTGAGTGTGAAAACTATGTTTTTGTGCTTATGAATATTCATTTATCAAGTACTAATGAATTAAAAATAATTGCAAATCCAATAGAAATGCTATTCTTACAAGGTCTTCATAAACTGTACTTATGAAAGGTGGCTCAGTAAAGCAAAACACTCCAAACATTTCAGAAGAAGCACAAAGGTTTTGCACAAAAATAAACCTAGCATGACAGTCATGCTTTACCAAGTACAATTACAAAATGGATTCTTAGGCAGAAATGGTGAGGTGGATATATCTTAATATAAGACAATAATTAAACTTTTAAAAGCCAACAAGGTGCTTTTCATTACCACAGTTTTCTTTCCCTTAAAAGAATACTATTTGAACAAGAAATTCACTTAGCCATTCCAGAAAATATGGAGGCATGTAGAATTTGGTGAAGAAAAAAAAAATTAGTTTCCTGGTAGTGCTTTTGCTACCATTACACAGTTTTTATTTTATTTTTTGTTTTTACTTTTCCTCAGGCTGAAGACATGAGGTTCCAAAAGCGGTAAGGCAATCAGCCTTGGCAGAGCTTATGGTACACTAGAAGTGTCAGTATTCCAGAGAAAGGTAACAACACAACATAATCTACCTGCACAAAGGAGCTTTTATATATATATCTTCACTTGACCATTTTTATTTAATATTTTACATATGTTTTCTTCTCACAACTATTTTTTTTTCTAAAGTAACCCAAAGTTTTAATGACTTCCTCAATGTATCTGTACATGGAGAGACTTCATTATTACCTGTATTCTCAAAAATTATTTATTTGTGTTGATTTCCTTTTGTTAGTGCCTGGTCACCTATTTACTAGGTATTTCAGAAATCATGCTGATCTTTAGGCACATTAAAGCAGGATATGTACTCCAGTCGGCAGCCTTAAAAGTCTCATTCTTTAATCAGATTTTCATACAAGAACATGAGACTTTATATAATGACAGAATGAAAATCAAAAGTGACAGATTGAGTGACTGGAATTTCTATTGGACTTTATAAATCCACTAAAACATCCAGCCTTATAATTTTGGAAGAGAATTTAGCACCAGCTGGACTCCTCAGACAGCATTAGTAAAACAATAACAAACCTCCCGCATATAAAATTTTAAATCGTTAATTTAGAAAACACTTTCAAGAAATGAAACACACTTACTAAATGTAGAATTCACGTGAGTGACCACCAGGTCAAACCCTGTCATCTGGGAAAGAGCAAGAAGAAAGTATTTAACTCTGCTGAGGATGTTTAATTTGACAGACTCCAGGAGACTCAGATTTACACAGAACAGCTTGAAACGTGACTTTACAGCCACCGAAATTCAGGGTCCAGCCAGGCAAATTGGCATTCTTGCACCAACAACATTAAGCCAATTTTTAAAAAACAAACCCTAGGAGCCTACGGTTTACTTCCAGGGTATTCCATTTCTACTATATTCTCTGTCTCCAATGACAGCCTGAGAAAAAACGAAATCTTCAGTTCTGCCTGACAACTCCACAACCTCAACACGATGGGAAGGAGAAAAGTATTGCTAACTCTGCCCTTCAGGGCAAGCTGCCAGTGGGCTGGCCACTAACCCTTGTGCTGCTGCAGGCCCTCAAGTGAAGCTCCCTTACTAACCTACCGTTGGGAGGATAAAGCTTCAAGTTGCTGTACATCAACTCTGTTTGCTGAGGTTATTCAAGCAGGGTTCTACTAAGGCACTACCAATACCAATGAGTTAGCTTGTGTGTTTCTACATGTTTGTAGTTACAGTACCATGCTAACAATGCATCTGCTGCCTCCAGGCTGGGTTTAATAAAAGGCTAGTTCAACTTCAAGCACTTTCTAGAACTTGCCTTGAATTTCAGGAGGTCCCAGAAAAACTTGTGGTCATGTATGTCAACAAAAAACAGATGTGGTAAGCAGCCAGCTGTGGAGCACAGGTATAAAACTACCTTATTGGTATGAAACCAACCCTGTGAGTTGTAAGAGATGAGATATTTCACTGTGCCCTGTGTAAGTCCTGTATGCTGAGGACCTACTAAGCAGGTGACAATGACAAAATAAAGACAAAACTTAATGAATCCAAGCCATGTTTGTAAGAAGAGGCTAGGTTACACAACCTTACAGAGCAGAGGTCAGCCAAAAAGAGCCTTCTGAAATAAGCAGCAACTTTTCAGAGGAAGGCAGCAGACGCATTCCTGTAGACATGGACCATTATGAGATACGTGCAAAGAATACTACTTATTTTCCCATATCATCTATCAGGGCTAATTGTCAGCAACAGCTCAGCTTGATGTATTCCAATCTGCTTTAAAGATTGTGCAATGCTAGAAAGAGGTACATAAGTGTTTAAGATGGTAAGTAAGCAGCTTTGAGGTTTGCATTTTAAATTGTTCAACTCTCAAGTCCTAACCCAAAATGACTTTCACAGAGAACAGAGCGTAACATCAGGGAACTAACACCAAGGCTGGTTTTGATAGACATAATACTACTTTATTCCATTGTTTCAACTTTCTTACATGTTTAAAAAACGTACAGGGGTTCAGAACCACCTCAACAGAACAAAGAGTACATAATTAAGGGAGTTCTAGAGTCAAACCACAAGTGTGCAAGCGTGGTTAGCTTCCATTACAAAAAGTAATAGGCACGATCTTTACATATGCGTTTTGGTGAAAGAAGGAATAATAGTGCAGTGTTAAAAGGCACCAACACTCAATAATTGGGCCTTTTCAAAAAGCCAATAACCAGCTAAGAAAATTACATTTGGTCAAAATAATAATTTTGATATTGTATTGATTGGCATGCATCTGAACCCCTGGCAATTTATTACAGAAACCTAATGTGCGCCCTTGCAAAATAAAAAAATTTCATCTGTGGACCTGAAAATCAGTTCAGTACAAAAGGAAATACTGAAACTCTCTGCCTGATTTAATACTAAACAGTCTTGCTTGCCTTCTCCAAGAACACTTGTCTAACAAACAGCTATTCCACAACTGCACACAAGTATTTCTCTTAAAGCAAGTGCAACTTTTTTTAATCCTGTAGCACTGACCTATTCCATGTGCTATGAAAACATTAGGCACAGACCACAATTTACGTTTTCTCTAAAAAAAATACAGTATGTGCAAGCTAGGTTTACACAACGGATTGACAGCTACAACAGTAAGCTATTTAGACTTCCCAAAGAAAAGGGTTAGTTAGTTTTAATTTTCTAAGCAGTGAAGCACACCGCTGTGTGCGATTATCACAGATTTGCATTAGGATTATCTGTGTAGCCAATAAAGGAAAAGCTTCAGTACACCCTAAAGGACACTACATCGATACTGTGTGCTAATTCAACAGGATTGAGAGAAGGAAAGACTGAAGAAGTTGTCATACGTGGGCAGCTGCTCTTAGACAGCCAGCCAGGAAGGGCTACTGCTTTCTGCAGGAAGAATGGTTGGAAATTCAGTCTGTCTCATAGGTGGTGCCCTCAAACTAAACCACTTGGGACGCGATGGAATCTAGGGATGCACAGCATGAAAAGGGGGGGGGAAAAAAAAAAAAAGGGAAATGAGAGGGAGAGCTTCTGTGAAAGTTGTACCAAAACGTGTCACTTTATCCAAAAGCGTCATGCCCGGTGTAGGTTTTATGCATCGCGGGTTGTTTGTACAACTAAGAATTGTACAGTATGTGAGCAGAGACAGTAGATACTGCAGATTAATTATCAGCTCTATAGTCCTCAGGTATATAATTTATGGACAGCCGCTTAGCGTGTCGTTGATTGTTTCCTCTTAAATATATTGAAATTCAGAAGGCTACAGTATATTCTGACACAAATATAGTAAGACAACTTTTCTACAGGGGGGAAAATATAAGGTAGTAACTAACGTATTTATTTTATGAGGAACCTCCTCTGATAGTGGTAGTTATTTCATGCCCTTTGGAAGATTTTTAGTTCTGACTTTCTTCATCATCTCTGTCGAATTGCTCTCTCTCACAATTTGACAAGAGCTATATTCAAGTTCAGTGACCCCTCTTACGGCAGCCTTTTCCTTTTCCGCAATTACTTTTAAACGCACTCTAACACCATAGCAAGCTATTCGAGTAAACATTTCTCTTCTGGCAAGTCTCCAGGTACAACAAATACTATCAAAACTCCGCAGTGGATTACATGTGCCAGTTTGCTTTAAATGGAGCAGGAATTAGCCCGTTTTCTCGGCTTTGGGTCCCGTGCGTCCCTGTCTTTTAAACACATACAAGATGAACATATTGTCTCTGACAGTCTCCGCAGTCCCAGCCTGAAAACGCTGTTGGAGAGGCTATAGATCACACAGTTGCAGAAACTATTGCTTATAGCAAGCCATGTGGTTAAGAAGGAAAGCGCTGGGTTTTCCAACACCCTAGAGCTCTCCAGCAGAAAGTATATGATATAGGGGAGCCACAGCACGTAGAACACGCTGGTTATCCGAAACAAAACCATGGCATAGCGGCGGTCGGGGCTGTGCCCAGTCTCCCCAGCAGCATCCACTTCGTGGCTAGGAAATCGAGCCCTCCGATCGTTTATCTCTTTGGTGTGCTGCCGACAAATTTTAAAGATGTGGAAATAGGTGAAACATATGACAAAGGCAGCGGGAGCGTACAGTAAGCACACGATAAAGCCAGTAAAATAGGCATTAGTTAGCCAGGAGGTAGCACACCATTCAAAAATATCTCCATGGTAACCAGGTTTTCCCCAACCAAAAAAGGAAGGCAAGAAGATCAGACAAGAGTATATCCAGATCAAAATGATGCAGATTCTCAAGCGACAGGGTGTGACCAGTTGGTTATAGGAGAGAGGCTTTGTTATGGCAAGATAGCGATCCACACTGATGCAAGCGAGACACGCCATAGACACGCTTTTGAGCACAGAGATGATATATCCAAAAACTTGACAAGTCAAGGACTCGTGGACACCTGTCGAGTAGTGGAGCAGTGACAAAGTAGGAACCAAGCAGCTAACTCCAACAAAAAGATCGGCATACGCCATGGTCTGAATAAAATAGCTGGTGGTATAATGATGCAGAAGTGGAGCACAGTGAAAAACAAAGATCACAGTTAAGTTACCCGCAATAATTAAAAATGTTAGCAGGACAATAACAACTGTCTCAAGGATACAGATGTCAACTGCATTGTAGTGACCAAATCCAAGGGGGCAGGAGAGATGCTCAGATATGTTCATAACACTACTGCTCGTATTCAGAGTCCTCCATTCAATCCATCGGGACTGGTTCATGTTTTGTGATTAGGGAAGACTGCAATCTGAGCCTTAGTGAGCAGATGACCTGCTTAACAGCAGCTAAACTCTGCTTCAGCGTCTCACGATCTCTCTCTGTAGACACTGCCAGTGCTTACATTTGAGAGGATTACAGTCCCATAGCTGTTGATGCCTCCTCAGCATCAGTGCATCACCTCTGGCACACCTTAGCTTTAAGGAAAGAAAGAAAGAAAGAAAAGAAAAACAAAACAAAACAAAAAAAAAGCCAGAAAGAGAAAGGCCACTGATCAGCTCCTCCAGTGCTCTTGACCAATCTTTAGCAAACACAAGGCACTTCTAAAACAAACAGATACTGTGAAATATGGAAATAAAAAATGACAAAAGAGACACATTCATTTCTTAGGGAAGAAGGGGGGAATCTCTGTCTGCTTATTTTCCTGAGAAAGTAATGGACTTTGGAATAGAATGGGGTGTGAGGGAGGAAGGGAAGGAGGAACTGCTCAGGTTTCCTGGACCAGCAGTTATTGGAGATAACATTTTTAATGTCTCATTTTAAATCACAGGCTGACTGGAGAGTAAAGGAGAAAGTTCATCATCTAATGCTGTCTTTCCTGGCTCCACTCAGGAGATGGCACTCCGTCTTATCCATGCTACTCATTGCAAAGGTAAGGAAAACATTTTTGTCAAGGTTAATTCCAATAGACTCACCACTGCTCGGGTATGAATAATGAATTTTATTTGGAGGGAGACGGGTGGGGGACAAAGCAGGTTTGTCCTCTGACTCCCAAGAAAGAAAACATACATCTCACATACAATGAGGAAGATCGTGTCTATTCACTTAAAAAGGAAAATAATTTAAGAATAGAATTTGGAGACTTATGTCAATAGTCCAAATTCCTTCAAACAGTTACAGCCCATTACAGTTACAACTATTAATGCCAGAGGCATAACTCAAGGTCCCCATAAACAAAATAAAACCTCTTGAATTTAATTTCAGCCATGGTAATTTAAAATAACCATCTTTGGAAACTCTGCCATATCTGCTACAGTGGATCAGCACCCAGGAGTTCATAGGTATATCCACAATATTGCTCACCTCTGTAGCAACACCTGAATCATTTCACAAACCCCCATACAATGAGAACAGAAACTTCCATCTGCATTCTGCTGTGAAGCTAATGAAATGCTGATTTGACTAGAAAAGCTGCCATTGTTTACTACTCCATTATTCTGTTATTAAGCTTCTATATAGGTTTCTATATTTACTAGATGATCAGCATAATAAGCAGTTGCTTTAAAAAAAAAAATGCTCTTCTATTTGCAGGACATTACCTTGTTCATTTTATTCACAGTTACGGAGAGAGCAAATGTTAAAAGAAAGCATCCTCTGCGTTCAGTTTTAAGTAAATGCTTGATTAGTTCAGGAATCATTAGGCAGGTAATTAATTGTATACAATCTTGCTTTTTGAAAGGCCCCTAAAATGTTAAAACCATCTTTAATCCTAGCGTTCCTGAGACTAGAAGACTGGCAGTGAGAATTAATGAATCCACATAAAATGATCTCCAAGGTCATTCAGATATTACGCTGGCATTTGCTTTAAGTCTCTTTAAAGTACCAGAACCTCTCTGATGTTTTTGATAGTCCTTGCTGTGTCTTCAGGAGGAATTTCAGACACTAGAAAAGAAACATTTCCCAAGCTGTTGCAGCAGTTTGAGAGAAAGCATTCTTTTTGGAGTTAATTTCCTGCCGTGCATCGCCACGCTGTACAGAAAGTCCTTTTGATTTTATAACATCCCAGAATATTTCTGGCTATTCATTCCCTTCGTCCGTCAGCACAGGAGCACGTATCAAACGGCTACTTTCTGCAATTCTTCCTTCAAGCACATCTCGCAGTCCCCCTCACCTACAGGCATCCTTCCCAGCGGCTCGGCGCGCCGCTCGCCAGGGGAGCCCGAGTCACCGTGGTGCGGCTGGAGCTTCTGGCGCTGTTCCTCTCCTTCCCCCTTGAAATGATTGCCTGCACCTGAGCCCGCTGCTCCTCCTCCTCCTCCTCCTCCCC
>NW_008633243.1:256-8873 GCF_000691845.1 Merops nubicus | reverse complement strand
GATTCGCCACAGCCGCGCTGCGGGGCCGAGAGTGCCGTGGGAAGAGAAGAAAAGGGGGAGGGCCTGTCCCACCCTGGCCAGAGGCTGTTCGCAGTCCCTAGGCTGAGAGCGAGGGGGAGAGGCCACAGCTCTTCGGGGTTTTACCTTCTCACATGAGATTTTTAACAATAAGGCGGAGACTTGAGCTAAAAGTGTAATTCTTCTGTTGCTTTTCTTTCTTTTGAGGGCATTAAGATGTGTATGCGAACAGGGACATTTCTGCTCCTTTTACCTGAAAGTTGCCTAAGAAATTTATCATCCAAGCCTGTATATCTTTATTCATTAAAATGCAGCCAGTAAGTGAGAATTTTACTAATGATTATATAAGCAAAATTCGAATAAAGCTGTTCTGCTTGAGAAGCAAAGCACCGTATTAATGAAAGTAGCATTCCACAAACTTTTGGGGGCCATAAAGCCATTTTAAAACCTCAGTATTTCTCATCACTATTTATTAGCATCCACCTGTCACCAGTAACACACAGTGGAACAATTTCCATGTACCTTTTACAATGTCAGAGACTGAAATGGCAATTCAGGAGCCACTATAAATCACACAAAATGCCACGATTCATACAGTGCATTGCCCTGGGTAAACAGCACACACGGTGGCTGAAATTTTGCCTCTGCTTTTTCTAGTATAACACATTCAGGTTTGATTTTCTTCATGCACTGGTGTAAAAATGGAGAAGTAGTGCAGTTGTATGACCGTGGTGCCAAGGTACTTTTATGAGTGGAAGTAGAATCAGTCCTGCATGGTTTAGTTTTAATAAATAAAATGGTTTGGGTTTTTTTTCCCCAAAAATAATTGACTTAGTTTATGGGTTTAGCACTTAAAAAAAAAAAAAATCTTCCTTTTTACAGCTGCATCCATGGAAAAAATAGCAACTATGGGACCCTGTAGAGGTAAAGGCTCATGGTAACCTTCACCTGGCAGAGCAGAGAGCTCTGCACTGTGCTCGAGGAAGGCAAGGATGACATGGGGAGTTATAAAGCTGCTAGAGTTTCTGTGCCATATCATCTCACCAAAAACAGTTGTCCAGACATACCCATTTCTCCTAGGAGTTACCCCCCTTTATGAGCTAGTTAATAACTTATATTATTAAATAGTTTGTCATTTACGTTTAATCACTTTTAACTCTAGGATAGGGTTTCCACAAGACATTCTAAAAATCCTTAGTTTTAAAAGTAAGCAAGAGAGGAAAAGTATGATCTCTTTATTTTGTTCTCAAGCAAGACTCATGTCCTTTAGGCATGTGTGGGAGAGGTATGTCCCCAAAAATCATATGCTTTCGGTGCTAATTATTTTAAAGAAAAGCTGAGCAAGCTTCAGGGCAGTTTTCCCCTTCTTGGATGTACGTGGTGTGAGCATCCACAGTACCAGGAGCTATGGAGACATCAGTCCTACCTGCTGCTCCAGGTGAATACAGTGAAGCTGCAGATCTTCATGAAGCTTTGCACAGGCAACATCTTTACTGCTCCTGCTTTGCTCAGATACATCGCCTAACAATGCAGTGAAAGGACCACAGGGCAGGGGAATATTTAATGCCCTGTTCTTTCTCCAAGCAGGGCTGAGCATCTAATCTGAACGGCACACAGCTAGACAAACCCTGGCCAAGAGCTGGGGGCTGCTGTCACACACAGGCCAGATCCTACCACAAAATGGCTCAGCAGCCTCTCTTGGGGCCAGGCTACTGCCATACTTTGGCTGAGCTGGGTTAAAACACGAGCTCACGCACGCCCCGTGCTAACCACTGCCTTACCTCCCACACAGAGGACCACGTCCCAGGACCTCACAGTGTTTCCAGTATGAAAGGCAGAGCTGGGAAACCGTGCTTGTCTCCTCCATTACAAATCCCTACAGCTGCCTGAAAATCCCGCCGTGCATGAGTAATTATGGCCATAAATCAATTCTGAAAGCAGTGGTTTCACCTGAGGTGTGAAAGTCTTTGCAGTCCAAAGCCAAAGCCTGCTCCCTCCCACTCTGTGGCTGCTGCTGCTGCCATGACCATGGCTGAGGAGAGATGCTGCAGCCTGAGAGAAGCAGCATTGCTCAGGAAGGCTTCAGTGCTTTGATGTGCAACCAGGGATGGGATGCCAGCCCTGCAACAGCAACCAAAGCTGGGTCTGTCAGGCTGGGCAATGCAACTTACAACCTGGCCCCAGCCTGGGGCAGAGCTGGCTGGGAGTTAAACATTGTGTTTCAAGGTTTAAGACTTCACCCCTGACAGCTTATAGGGTTGTTAATATGAGAGGTTTTCACATAAAAGTAGGCAACCCATACACACACACACACACGCATACACACGGCTTCCGATAAACTGTGACTCAGAAAGGCAGTTTTGTCCCTGTTTTTTTTCTGCCCTAGGTGGGGATAAGAATGACCAGATCTTCAAGGATATTTTTGTAGCAGTCAGGAACGTCTCTGGTTTAGCGTCTAGGGAGGGCAATGAAATGTGGAAACAGTGTCCACGTTAGTAGTGAACACTACCTACCTTCATTTCTCTACTGCTTTGATTTCTCATTTATCCTCACTGCTCCTGTTCCACTCGTTTCCAGCAGCCTTTACAGTATCTTTCTGTGTACCTTGCCAGCACTGACGTGCCCCATAGAATATAGAATATATTGGGTTGGAAGTGACCTCTAGAAGCCAGCTAGTCCAAACCCCCCTACAATAAGCAAGGACATCTCTCACTAACTAGGTCAGGTTGCTCAGAGCTCTATGAAGCCTGACCTTGAATGTCACCAGGGATGGGGCCTCCACCACCTCTCTGGGCAACCTGTTCCGACAACCAACCACCCTCATACGAAAGAAAGTTTTTCCTCATGTCTAACCTAAGTCTACTCTTTTTTAGCTTAAACCCATTACCCCTTGTCCTGTCAACCGTCACTGCCCCAGCACTTCTTTAGCTGCAAGCCCAGGGAATGGTGGAGCAAAGGACAAAGTGCATGTAGGCAAAGCTTCTCCTAGTCTCTGCCTTTCTCCATCTCCTCTCCTTCCACCACTTGCTGTCCTGGTGTGCAGCTCCTCTGTTCCCCTGTGCTTCTGGGACTGAAACGTATCCGGGGACAAATAAAACAGAGGAAATGAGCTGAGTCCCTTTGTCTCCTCAGCATGCCTCAGTGATGAGTCAGGCCTGGCCAGCCTTGTTCATGGAGCAGAAAAATCAAACATCCAGTTCCTCTATTAGGCCTCATGCACTTGCTGCCTCATATCCAGGCTTGTTCCAGGAACCATTTGCTTCCAGCAGCAGCACCACTGGAAGGAGGAGAGGCTGCAGTTGTGCTGCCTCTGACCAAGGCGCCTTTAGGAGGGACCCCATGTTCACAGGAGCCCTGATACCTTGCTCCATCCACCAGGACCCACTGGGTATGACTGGCAGGTGCCAGTATATGCCAAGCATATACCTCACGGATGACCCAATAATACATTGGTAGGGAAGACACTTGAGAGATGAGAGTGAGCTGGACCCAACAGATCAAGAATAAAAGCATCTCAAGTAGGCATGCTACTCATGCATCTCAAGTGGAGCATCCTACTTTGAAAGCACTGGCAAAGAGGGGGTTGCTGGGCTTCATTTCCTGACAGAGCTGGTCTGGATACAATGAGCTGGTGCCTGTAGCAGCTTCATGTCCTCCCTGTCCCTTGACCCAGACTGAGGGGGATAAAAGCATCTGTTCAAAGAAGCCTTGGCACAGTGTGCTTAAGATTCCAGAGTAAAACACATTTAACAGGCATAGAAAGCAGAGCGTATGATGGTTTGTGTCTCCATTTGCAGGGTTGGACTTGACAGTGCATAGTGAAGAAGAGTTGTCACCATGAGCAGCTGGTAGCATGCTGGTATTTTGCCTGAGCAGAGGCAGCATGTGCCATTATATATTTAGCTGTGCCTGTTTTGGACATTTTGTGCAGACTTCAAAGCACTGACCAGAGTTAAGCAGGAATTAGTGACTTGTAAGAAGAAGCCAAACCCAGGAAATGTAGCTCCTTTTGGAAGGAACAGGACACACTGTGCAGCAGCCTGTGCTTGGAGACCAACCTGTCTTAAGGCCAAGGTGAAGTTAGGGGAAGGATGCGAGATCCTAGACTGTGTGGAGACCTGTGTTTGAACACCACTTCCCTGGGCCAAAACCCTTCTCCATAGAAAAGCAAACAGTTACCTGCTGGGAGCCTTAACTGGGTGTGGCATTGTAGGGCTCCAGTCATGTTCTGAGTGCAGCCCCTCCTGAAGAGGAGGCTGCATTTCTCTACAGCAAGTGGTAAAGAAGCAATCCCCTTGCATCCTGGCTTTTAACTACACTTCACAACTGCTCAGCTCCCTCTGGTTGAACATACATGTCTCTCACTCCCTGCCAAGCTTCCAGCAGTGAGAGCTGACCTGTCATCTGCTATGCCCTATCTCCTTTTCCGCTGCTAACCCCTTGTTGGTGAGTCAGTATTTAGCTACGGGTGAGATTGTGTGAGGTGGCATTGCTCAAGATAAGCAGGCAGAATAGCAAGTCCGGTGTTGGTTTTTTTTTCTTTTTTAAATCCACTCTCTAAGATGAATTTTTGTCACAAGAAAGAAAATTACCAAAAAGGGGGATGAGGAGGAACATCCTCTTTCTTTGAAAGCATCAGATTCTTTACTCTGGAATGAATGTGGTAAAACTAGTTGTTAAAGTCACTGCTGGTTCCTGGAGTTGTGATCTGAAACCTACTCACAGCTTCACCCTCTGCTGCCACATCGTCGCTGGTTTGGTTATGTTTATCCCACAGTCCTTAGTGAGACAGTTGTGATTCAAATAGAAAGAGGTGTGTCTCATGGCAGGTGTGCAAGACAGCATTTTGAGCTGTGCACAAGTTTAGGTGGAGGTGAAGGCAGAGAAAAGGACCATAATGCATAGAGCCATGCAACCCTTACATGGGATTGAAGGGGACTCCATAGCAGTGTCCATGAGGGAGCAAAAGAAACCAGAAGTGAAACTGAAAACACTGAGGTTTCTACTCTATCCTTCTGCCCAAAGAAGGATCACTCCATATGTGTTGCTTTGTCTTCTTCATTAAGGCCTACACAGCTGCAGATTTCCTAATCTTCTGTTCCAATGCATCATTATTCCCACCATGCATGCATTGCCCCAACATCCATTTGTTGCAGCTGTAGCCCATATTTTCTTGTCCTGTGAGCAAGGAAATGCAGTATATTTCCTTTCTCTTTAAAACAGCTTCCCAAGAAGCCAAAGGAGAAGACTTTGAGAAGGAAATTAATTTTCTAAGCAACTTCTGGCTTATTGGAGACTGGCAAAAGCAGTTTCCCCAGAGCTCAAAAAGCAGCAGCAGGAGAGGATGGCCCTGTGAGGTAAGAAAAGGAGCCATACCCCAAGCAGTGATGGGTGACAACACTGTTGATGAGCGGACAGTCAGAAGGATGAGCTGACACGGAAAGCAGGAGGGGTCAGAAGAGAGGCAAGTGGAGACTGAAACAGTTCGGTTTATTATGGGAAGAAGTCAGAGGGAGGCATTAATAGAGAAAGGTGTAGAAAAAGGTAACAGATGTAGTGCCAAGACCTCAACAGTTACAGGATTATGATGCCAATGAGCTCATTAGCTGGGAATGCTGTTCTGCTTCCCAGGGAACAAGTAATGGTACACGAACCAGGTGCTTTGTGTGTTTTACTTAGCTGTTAATTGCAGCTTGCACCTTTCCTGAGGAAGCTTAAATCCCCCTTGTGATGCGATTGAGTTTACTCACCCATCTCCACATTCCTCCTGGTCCACACACTAAGAGAAAGTGTTGGGATTCCAGCAGAGATTTTAATTTCTTGCAATTCCTCCACACTAGTGCTCATTCACTGTTAGATGCAGGGTTTGCTGCAACAATTCCTGGTCATTACAGATCAGGTCTACACAGTCCAGCTTGCCCAGGGCTCTAAAGAAAGCTATTTTTGGCAAAACATCTCCTAAGGCTGCCTCACTGTTCCTGGGAAAAATCATCCCAATTGGTTTAGATGCAGGCACTGGAAATCATCAGGAAAACTGCAGAGATGTGGGAGATAAAAATCCATTTGGGGTGGTAGATTTACGTCCTGCTCCAGCAAAGCCCCATTTGCTCCTATGCTTGCTTTTATCCCATCCTCTCGACTTCACCCTGAGAAGTGAGGTAAGCCACACACCAGCTCTGCTCATGGAATAGCTGAAAAATCCTGCCCTCCCAGTGGAGTTCTAATGATTAGATGGCAGAGGACTGGAGGCAGCAGTGTCTTGTTGGAAAGTCTTGTGTCTCCATGCTTCTTCTCCAGATGTAATCACTAGATATGTTTTTATTCTTTACTGGTTGTAAATCTGTGACACTAAATCTAAACACTGGGGAGAGAGGTAGGCGCAGGAGGGGGAGAGCTTTTACAGGTTAAGGACCAAGGAAGAGACAAGCTGCCACCTGAAGGCCATGCCACCATCAAGGTGAGGAAGTCCAACCAAGGGAGGTGTGGCATTTCTTCTGCATGCGTGTGCGATGCCAGCCTGATGCTGTGCCTAGCTATGAAGCATGACGTGGGAGGTGGAGGCAAATGCAGCAGGAGCTAAAAGCCAGGGATAGGGCAACTAGAGGGACAGAAACTCTTTCCATGGCACAGAGGAGGAGCTGGGGCAGCAAGCCAGTAAAGTGGCAGAGAGGAAGAGAAAAGGCACAATTTGCTTTCAAGCCCCTTCTCTCCTTCAGGGCTACATGGAATGAAGCATGAGGCAGAAAACAGTGATGCAGATGAACTAACAGTCAGGCAAGGGCAGAACTGGGGAGCACCCAGTTGAGAAGGAGCCAGAAGGCTGTCATATCCCAGTCTGAGGGTGCAGTGGCATGTCACATGAATCCAAAGTGCTAGAGCTCCCTCACTGCCTGCTGTTTCTGTAGCAAACAGAAGCAGCTGGATGAGACAGCTGAGCTCACCAACCCAACAAAATACTCAATGTCCTACAAAAAGTGCCATCGCCATCCCTTTAATTTCTGGAAACAACTCACCCTGCACTTGTATCTGCACTAGCTTTGACACAAAGCAGGAGCTGAGTGGTCTTGCAGGATCTGGGGATCAGGAAGAGGCAGGCTGGGAGGCAGAGGAGAGCAATCCATGGGGCTGAGGACACAGCGCATGGACTCATGTTGGAAGAGTGGGGAGACGGAGTAAAAGCTGTGGGAGGGGATTTTATCGAACAGCTTGTGAAGTGCTTGGAGGATACTTCTCTTCCTCCAACACTTCCTAACTTCTCTGCTGGATATTAGTCGTGTTTATGGCCCAGATAGACTTCTGCTTAGGGGTGAACCATAAGAGAGACTGAGGGATGGGTGAAAATCTTTCACCTTTCTTGTGGAAAGTAAAACTGGGGAAGGGGAATTCTCACTGTGCAGTATTGTATTTCCTCCACTGCAGCCTCTGCATGGGGATCCTGAGGGAGGGAAAGTTACAACTGCAGCACTCAGGAGTGGGTCTCAAGCCCATGTGTACTCAGACAGGCTTGATCATTGCAAGTCTTGTTTTTCACACATTTGTGTATATAACCATGATGCTGCACTTCTAATATTTGTTGCTATATTTGTCTTTAAAACAAACCATAGGGCCTATCTTGTATTGCAGAGTGCTGTGAAAAAAAAAATAACCAACCAAACAGAAAAGTGTTCTTCCAAGGAGCTTATATTGAAATTTGGCCATAAGAGCAGATTGAGAGAAAATATAGTAAGTTTTAAAAACAAGCATGTGGCTGCAAAGAGAAGATGAGAGGGAGACCTCCCCCACCAGCACTGTCCTGTTTGAAACTGGAGTAATATACTCTTAGGGCATGCACAAGTTCATTGCTCTCCTCACCATCACCCTCCTGCCTGGTCCTGCTCAAGAAGTTCCTTGCGTTGCTTAGGTTTTCTTTTGAGGCCCAACTCATCGTGGGTGTTGGCAACCTCTGTTTCCCTCATGATATGTCAGGAGATATCCCCCTTTGCCAGTAATCTCCCCGTCTTCTGCCATCTCTTTGACTGTCCCTGCTCTCTCCCAATATGCTCTCTGAAGCCACCATTTAACCAGTGTAGAGAGGCATCCTAAACAAAGTGAGATTAAAGGAATTTTGATGAAAGAGAGCTTTCAGGCAGGCAGATACTGTTCCAAGTGAGGTCATGGAAGAGGCATAAAGCCAAGAGCCAGCAGAGGAGATCTAGGCCATGGTCCAAAGCTAACTGCAGACAAGGGGACTGATTTGAATGGGATTTTGGACCAGATTCTTGGAGAGCAGCTGTGAAGGAGGATACCAGGAGTATAAGATCTGAGGATAGAAAAGTGAGGAGGAAGAGGGATTTGTTTAGCCACTAAAGCATGGTTTATGTAGGACACATAATGGCTTTCTTTAATGCCACCAGGGCTCTCCAGATGAAGCCATGGACATTTGCAGGTCTTGCTCCATGGGGCTGTGTTTTACATGACAGCAAAGGCTGGTGTGTGCTGCAGCAGCAAGTACTTGAAGAAAGGAAAAAAACTGCAGTGAGGAGAAGTAGAATTGTACTGGTGCTGCTGTGCTGCTCAGCGGGAAATGGACACTGAGCAGTTTCCAGACTCCCTGTGTTGA
>NW_008633243.1:0-235 GCF_000691845.1 Merops nubicus | reverse complement strand
GGGAGGGAGCCTGCGCCAGCCGAGGCAGCCCCGCTCGGGAGGTCAAGGCGCTAAGCCCTGCCGGACGGGGCAACACGTGTCCTCCTGCCAGCTCTAACTGCCGCTGCCCACCTCCGCAGGAGGGCTGGTGGGCACAGCAGTGCAGCGCAGCACGTCGGGGCCGGCAGCAGGGAGCCGGCTGAAGAGCCCTCACGGAGCACAGCGCTGGCCCCGGCTCACGCCCGGGGGGCCCGGG
>NW_008633242.1:6698-23184 GCF_000691845.1 Merops nubicus | reverse complement strand
GGAAACCAACCCTGTCCCAGCCCAGCCCTGTCCCAGTTCTTCTGAATGCCTCAGATTTGAGAGTTGATGGAGCACTGAACAAGTAAGCTGCAGAGAGGGGCAGGTGCCTCTTTGGAAGCCTCAGATGCTGTTAGTATAGTTTGGGCTAACATCTATCATAAGAATCATCTCTCCCAGCCTGGCCTGGACAGGCTTTTTTTCTCAGGGTTTGTGTTCAGCTTTGTTGTCAAAGAGTTGTGTGATGTCTCAGGCCACCCATATCTGCAGGGACCAGGGTAATGTGGGACAGCTGGGGCAAGAGGAGGGCCCAGAGCAGAGGTGTGGGGCTTTATGATGTGCTAGGGGCTAACTAAACAGCAGCAGAGCGTGGCCACTCCCTGTTACTTGCAGGTTACTTCCAGCTTCATCTGGAAGGCCTGTTTTGGTGCGCTGGAGTCAGAGGGATGCAATCCTGTAGGAAACCAAGAAATCAGTCATGCTGGGGCTTGGGGGCTATTGGCTGGAGGCACCCCTGGGCGAGCAGACCCCCCTTTTTTCCTTTTTTTTTTTTTTTTTTCCCCCCCTTAGTTTTCCTCAGTTTAAGTGACTAGCTTTTGCTGCAGTTTTGGCTGTGGTTATTCTGAGGGAACAGGGAGGAGCATGATATATAAATTGGAAAGTTCAGCATCTGTAAAGACACTTAGGGGCGACCTTCTCACTCAACAGCTACCTGAAAGGACATTATAACCAGGTGGGGGTTTGTCTTCTTTGCCAAAGAACAAGCAATAGAACAAGAGAAAACAGCCTCAACTTGTGTCAGGGGAGATTTAGGTTGGACATGAGGAAAAATTTCTTCACAGAAAGGGTTATCCAGGCCTGGCCCAGGCTGCCCAGGGCAGTGGTGGAGTCCCCATCCCTGGAGGGGTTTCAAAGCCATGGAGATGTGGTGCTGAGGGACATGGGTTAGTGGTGGCCTGGCAGTGCTGGGTGAATGGTTGGATTTGGTGATCTTGCAAGTCTCTTCCAATCAGAATGATTCTATGATTCTATAGCAGGGCTAGCATCTTTCTTAATAAGAGTGGTTCTGTGTACATGTGTGCTGGGGCTGGCAGGAGTTGGAAGGAAGACCCTTGTTTTGGGACAATAAACTGGTGGTCTTGCCAACTGAAGACCCTGTTTTTCTAAGGACTTCTAAGTATTCCTGGTGCATCTGTTACAGGCAGGGTGTCCTGTCAAAGTATCTAGTACTGTTATGGCAATGGTCTCTTTGCCTCCCTTAGATAAAAGGCTGCTGGTTCAGCACACCGTTTTTGATCTGTGAGGTATCAGCTTATGCTGTGCTGGCATCAGTAATTCTTGTGCCATGAGAAGGAAAGGGTGGAACTGTAATAAAAGAATGTCACCAAAATGGAATTCATTTTAGGTGAGCCTTGCGTGTGTGACAGGAGAAAGCCAGTGGTCTAAAATGGAAAGTATTTTAACACAGGCAGCTCTGAGCCACATCTACTTTGAAGCACAGTTGCAGTAACTACTTCTTCCTGCTCTGTTTCTTGTCTTTAATTATTAGCTCATCTTAACACCAGATTCCAGATGATTTCCACATGCTTGTAAGTAACAAGCCAGCAACATCACTGTGAACACTAGTTAAGTCCATGAGTTGCTTGCTGAATGATTACTTCCTATCAGTGTAGTTTACATAAGCACTGATGTAATGTAAATCAAACACTGTGCCATAATCTAATCTATGCAAGGACCTGTGTTACTACTGTGAGTAAATCTCGTCTGGATGAGCCTCTGTAGTGTGGGAATTAAATGTTGCCATCTAAGTCAGAAATAATGGCCTGTCTTGTGGAGAGCTAGCTGCCTCTTTTTTTTTTTTTTTTTTTTTTTGGTTTTTGCTTTCCTTCCTCTGTTTGCTCCTTGAAGCAAGAGACTCTTCAAGCATGACTCTGGCACACCAGTTGCCTGGGAATGTCTCTTTTTTTGGAGGGGATGATGAACCGGTTGTGGAATTATATGAACAAATAGACAGGCAGCTTCCTGCATTGTTTTCAGCATCTCCAGAAGAAAACTGTGACAAGGTGTGTTGTTGAGAGAGCAAAAGTGTAATGGCTTCAAGTGCTACCACTTCAGAATTGCTTGCAAAACCTTAGCTTGTCACCTTGGTTTCTAAGGTTGTGGCAAGAGTAGCTTTTCCTGCAGTTTGTTTGAGCTCCTACTGTGCCACTGGTGAGCCAGGAAAATGTGAAACGCAGATTAAAACTTTTGATGCCTCTGGTCCTGGATGAGTTAAGGGTCCTTAAGGAGATCAAAAGGTCTACCAGAAGGTAGATTTAGATGGATCATTTTTTTATGATGAAGGTGATGAGATATTGGAACAGGTTGCCTGGAAAAGCTGTGGATGCCCCATCACTGGAAATGTTCAAGGTCAGGTTGGACAAGGCTTTGAGCAGCCTGGTTGAGAGAGAGGAGTGGGGTTGGACTAGATGATCTCTGAAGGAAGGTCTCTTTCAACCCAAACCTCTTGGTGAGTCTGTGATTCTATACCAAGGTGGGGGCATGGAGTGATATAGGACATTAGCCTGAACAGAGGTTGTGCTGTTGTTGAAGCTTTGATCTGTGCAGCATGATGCAGAGTTTCAGGCATGCAGGCTCTAGTGTCTCTGTCTTTCTCTTTGTATTTTAAGAGTTTTCATCCTCTGCTGACCAGGACTGTTTTGTAGCGTGGGCTCCTCTGGCAGTGGCACAGAGAAGTGAAATTACTGAGCATCTGGCAAAGAAGGAAGTCCCTTTACCTTCTGAAGAAACATAGAGACAGGAGAGAGTAGAATCAGGCCAGACAGGAACCTGACAGCTTGGAATTGCTGGAGTCTGCAGGCTGTGTACAGCCTTGCTTTCCCCTTTCTTAGATACTCTGTGAGGCTCATTTGCTACCAGGCTTCCCTCTTCAGAGACACTAACTATGCCTTCTGGTTTGCACCTCACCTTCTGCTCTGGTGCTCCAGATTGGCCGTGTCTGTTACCTATCTGCTTCCTTCTTCCTGGGCTCTGTAGCCACTTGTCTGATTCTCTTCTCCTTTTGTAGCCTCAAACAAGAAGAGAAAAGCTGTGGTTGATGTGCATCGTGGTCCTGCTGTGGGACTGTGCTCTAACTTAATGTGACATGATTTGCTTTCCTATTTTGTTTTTGGTTTTCATGGGTGATGTGCCCAAATCCATGTAAGACCTTTCCTTTTCCAGCATCGCTGTTCCACTAGTGTCTGGGCTCATGGTTACCACTGCAGTGGATCCACTGTTTTGTTGCTTGCAGAACTGCGGCTGTGGCCAGTCTCCGATTATTCTTCAGGAGCTCTAACAGAATGCAAATCATTGTTTTCTATAATTTATTCCCATCTGTTCATTTGATTTCTGCTTGTTTGTGGCCTTTAAATATTATGGTTCTTCCTCTTCTGTCCTCACCTGTGATCATGTTTCTCCAATAAATGTTTCTGTTAAAGTCCTGGAGTTGTGCTGTTGGCAGGAGAAGGTTGCTTCTGCTGGGAAGGTGGTTACTGTGGTACTCTGCAGAGCGTGGCGTGAGTAGTCCACCCTCCTGCTGGGTCTAATGCCAGCGCTGTGCACCTTCTTTAGGCAGATTTCTGGTGACATGAATCGGTAGGAACAGGCCAGAGACATCAGTAGCCTTCCCACTGTGTGTATTTTGGGCCTTTCCTTCACCTTCTGTACAGTGTTCTGCCTGGATGTCACGTAGTCTCCTTCTAGCCTCATGAAGCTGGAGGTTTCCTGGGTGTTTGGTATTTTGTGGGTTTTATTTATTTTCTGGTATGTTGGAGTGTTTGGCAAATGAAAGATAAAAACAAAAATAATTTATCCTGCTTATTTTAATGAACACATCCTTTTCGAGCATCATAGAATCATTAAGGTTGGAAAAGACCTCTAAGATCATCAAGTCCAACCATCAGTTTTAAGCCTTTGCTGGTTTTTCTTAATGTGAGCTTGGGTTATTTTTAAATCTTCTGCTTGTGTTGGTCATTCACCATGTCCCTGGTGTGGAAAGCTGCAGGATCTACACAGTGCTGCTGCTGTCACTTTTATTTGGCGTTTAATTCCATACTGGCAGCTGTCATGCCCATCTTGTATTTGTTTTGTGCAGAGCACCTTTCTCAAGCTGTTCCCCACCATAACACTCTTCAGATGGAAAAGGGTGAAAATGGTTTGCTCTGCAAACTGAAGATGACAGTGAGCAGCCTATGAGAAGTGGCTGTAGCATCTCCAATGTGTGTGTAAAATATGACATGCTGTGCTAGTCAAAAATGACAAGATGTTCCTGCTCCATCTGTCTTTCTTATTAGTTGCCCAAGCTTTGGTCTGTGAATTTTTAGAGTGTTGAAATGCTCTCCCTTATGGCAGTGTCAGAGGTAGCCTATTGGCAATGCTTTTGATGGTGTTGCACTGAAATAATCTTGCATCTCTGAAAATCTCTACCTGACATGTGAACACTGCCCTAGGAGGACCTGCTGTTGGAGTGGCATTGGAGCTGGGACTTCTCACTTTCATGGGTGGGGACTGGATATCAACCTGGCTTTAAAGCAGGGCACCCAAGCTTCAATAAAGGAGCCTTCAGCTATTGCAGCTTGGGTAAAGCTCAGCCTTGATCACCTGAAGCTGTGCTCCCAACCTGTCCCACTCACCTGCTGCCCTGATGTGGGTGGCAGTGGTGGCTGCTTTTTGTGGCCATGGGGCAGATAGAGCATCTCTGCAGTATCCCTTGCCCTAGCAGGCTGAGAATGATGCATGCCAGTGAACATCCAGCCTTGGGTAGAGACCCAGCTCCCCTTCCATGTGCAGGCCTCAGGGACAGGGGGAGAAGGGTTCAGAAGAAAAGCCAGAAGCTGTTCAGGCAGTTCCTTGTTTCTCTTTCATATTCTTATCTCTACTGTATCTTCAGCCTCCCAGTAGACATCAGTAGTTAAAGCACAGCCACCTTCAGCCCTGAGGACTCTCTCCCTTTGTGTGCCTCTCTCCTCCCCACCCATGTACCTTCTGTAAGGTCTCCGTGTCCTTGATGTAACCAGCACAGGTTAAGGATGTGTCCCAGAACTGGAATGTGCAGGTCTTGGGTCAAACTGCAGACTTTCTTCCATAAGCTGGTATTTTCTCTGATATTGTATGCCCTTAAAACCTCTAGTAATAGAGAAAGAAAAAATTCCTAGGAAAGGGGAAATGCTGGGCAGGGGTTAAAACTGGCAATGTGATACAGTTTAACTTTGGGGCAGGAGAGTGGGGTAATGACTTGGCAACCAGAAATGGCTGTGAAGGACCCTGTGTGGCTGTATGTGTCTCTATTCCATGAACTGAGGGAGTGGTTCCTCTGCCCCTTGGCAGAAGCAGGGTGCAAGGAGCATTGCTGACTTCCATGGCTTGAGCTAACTAATGGTTTGACAGGTTTAACTGACCCTGTCCGTCACGGTGCCTGACTGGTGTGCTGCACTGCAGTGGGAGCCTGAACCGGTTGGTGCCTCTGAGCAGGAGGAGGCTGAGCTGGCCCCTTCTGGGGGTCCTCGGTCCCCTCTGAGCGCCGACCAGAGCTCTCTCAGGTACGGAGCCGCGGGGAGTCCAGCGCCTTTCTGGCACGGCAGCAAGCAGAAAACGTGAACATCCTGGCTGGAAGGAGTGCTGTTAACTTTTGATAACCCAGTATACTGCTTTTTAATAGGTTTACAGACTCGATGGCAGCTGAAGAGACCTGTTTCAGGCCGAGGTCTACTGGCAGGCTGCTTTTGAAAGTGGACAGGAGTTCCTGTGAGGAGACCGTGCCGCGGCTTGCGGGAGAAAGGAGAGAGCGTGGGGAGGACGGGCAGGGGTGGGTGCTGGCCTGGCTGGCAGAGCGAGGCTGCGCCCAGGGTACCCACCCTGGTAGTTTGATAAGCTTACGGGAGGCAATTTACCACAGGGCAAATTGCTCTACATAGCAATTTGCCATGTGTACCTTCTTCCTTACTTTTTAACTGAAAGCTATTTGATTTTTTTTTTTTTTTACTGCATCATTAGGAGCTGCTCTTGCCTTGACAATGCTACGTCACCTTGTAAGGACAGTGCTGGTGTCTGAGTTTTGTAACTGGCTGTTAGAAGATTGCATGGGGTTTGAGAGGAGCTCTGGTAGCAGTTTGTGGTGTGGGAAGTCTCTGCAGCAAGTTAGATGACCTCAGTCTACAAGAGAAATACAGAAGACTGGGTTGCCACAGAGCTCTTCTGTTTTTTGGTGCAAAGGATGAAAATCAGTAGGACCTTGCTTCAAGAGTCAAGTTGGCCAAGTTCTCCAGCAGAGCTGAACAGCTGTGGAGACCGCTGGAAATGGAGGACGGTGACCTGCTGTGGGGAGCTTTCAGGAGAACTGGGAGCGGCAATCCTACTGAAAGCTGAAGGCACTGGTGCCTTAAAGAAAAATAATAAATTATTTTTTAAAAGTAAAAAAAAAAAAACAAAACAAAACATGCTGCTTAAAATTAGTTTAACAATTTATTGTCAGTGCAGTGTGGCACTGGCTGTGAGAATAGCTGTAGGAAGCTTTAATTACAGTGCATTTAAATGAAAAGAGCTAAATGAGTGTCTGAGAGTTGAATTGCTTCAAGTGCTTTGATGTCCTTTCTGGAGATGGACTGTTTCCATGTTCCCAGTGCCTTCTGCCAGATCGTGGGAATCAGTTGTGTTAATATTTATGGAAGTAATTAACTTTTTTTTTCCTTCCCCTCCCTCTAGCTGTGTCTAAGTCCTAGGCTAAATTCTTAAAATTAAGGTGTGGGGTTTTGTTGTTTTTTTGTTTTTTTGTTTTTTTTTTCCCCCTTTGTTTGTTTGTTTTTTATTGTTTAAATCCTCCAAATAGCTCATGGTTGTGGCTACTGAGCACTTCACAAACACAGTAATGTCTTCCAGAGTGCCGAGATGTCTGCAGTCTGACCCAGGGAGAGGAGGCTCTCGGTAGTGGGATGAACCTGAAAAAAAATCTAATTTTGAAAAAAGTGTCAGATCCCTTTAATTTCTTATTATTGGTTCCTGTGGCTGTGCCTGCTGCATAATGTTTACCACTAGCAGTGGTGGAAGGTGGATGCCTGTCCTGGAGCAGCTTCTACATGCTGCTTTGTGGGCTGTGTTGAAGCTGGGTGGCTGAAGAGGAGGGTAGGGCTCAGTGTAGGATTAGGGACTCCTTTGGTGAGGCTTCTGAGGTGCTGCTCTGTGCTTTTCAAAGCCTTCCTCCAGCTGTTGTGTAAGGTGAATGCTCAGTCAAATGTGTAAGTCCCTTGTGTCACTGAATGGCTTGCTGAATTTGGGGCTGGTGTACCTTTTCACCTTCCTGGTCAGATGTGATGGGGCATGGCAGTTTGTATGTCATGCCATGTCTTGCTCTGCGTGATTATGATTCCAAAAGCTTTAAAAGGATGCTAATCTAGCCTGCTAAATCAGTTTAAAATAGTCAGACATCCTTACTTACACAAAAATAGATCAGCCCTGCTTAGGAGAGTAGTGAAGCTGCAATGTTACAAAGAGGGTTATGAGCTGAAATCCATCCTTGTGCTCTTCTAATGTTACAGCTTTGGCATAATGGAGTTATAAAATTATTAATGCTACAGAGAGAGAGGAGGCACTGTTCTGCACTAGTGGCAAAGATACCACCCGGCACAGGTCTCAGTAACGGAAACCTTTTGCAGGGCATGAGAGGATCAGTTTGACACTGCATGAATTGAGAAACTGAATCCCAAGAGGGATGAAGAAGTGCTTGTGGAGAGGGTAGACTGACAGCTCTGGAAGTGAGAGCCCTTCCCTTGTCACCAGCATTGGTATGTACTGGTGTCAAGCTGTCAAACATATTTCTGAAATATGCATCCTGGGAGCCTAATAGAGGCTCTGTTTAGAGAATTGGTAGAGACTGCTAAGGGGTGGATGAAATGGGAGGTCTCCTTCTTCTGGGTTGCTCCTTCTGGCCTACATTGACATGCTTTCAGGGTGCAGGAGTAAGTCAGCCCCCTCTTTCCTCTAAGGGTGGTAGATGGTTATTTTGCATGGGTATTTTTTCTAAGGACTTTTATGCTAAGATTGTCATCTACATAAATGAGATTGATTTACTGAGAAATAAATCTCAGTAAATTAGCCCTGCTAATCAGGGTTTTACCTGAATTACTGACTGTATGTTTAATGGTAGATCTCTCAAGAATCGATGTCTATAGTTCAGACTAAGTGGGATCTATGGTATTAGTCTATGTAAGTTATCCTTGATTGGAATACTAGCAGGTCTAAATTGCCTGAGGTTTTGGGTTTTGTTTAAGTTATATAGCCTGTTAATAGGGGGACAGATAATCTGTAATCCTTCAGTTACAGTACTAATGGCCCAGAGGTTATAATTATGGGAAAACCTGATACTCTCCCAGAGCCATCTCCTCAGGCTGCCACTGATTGCAACACACACCTAAGAAGTACTATGTTATGCTGGCTTCTGTGGTGAGAACTGTTCTGCTCAGGGGATCCTTGTGATACAGAGATGTTCAAAGGGTCTTTGTGAGCAATTTATGGACAAAGATTTTCTTTACACTTTGGTTCAAAATATGTGCATCATCTGAAGGTCTGTTTGCCCGCTTCAATGCTTCAAAAGTTGCACTAGCGATGATTGTGTGCCCTAAGTAGTAAGAACACATGACTTGGGTTTAACTTTTTAGTCAAGTGTTTTATAGAAAGGAAGAAAATTCTTCTTTGTCATTGTTGTTTGTTTTTTTTTTTTTTTTTAGTGGAAATTTTAACACTGTAAATCTTGATGAACATTGTCTAAGCTAAGTGTAGGAAACAAGTCTATGTAAAGATCAAATGCAGTGGGTATTGAAATATTCTGGGTTATTTGAAATGGTAATTAGGACAGGTTAAATTGAACTAGCAGTGTTGCTAATATACCATGAAACTAACCACAGAAAATGGATCCTGCAGGAGAATAGGTTATCCAAGCAGATGTTCAAGCAAGGAATGAGTGTCAGCTGGAAGGTACTCTGAAAAGCATTGCATGTGGTGGTATTGTTAACAGACTCCGATGAAACATGGTGTTTTGGAGAGTCCCTGGCAGGATACCTGAGGAAAAATGGGGCACACAAACTTGTTTCCTGGCCTGCTGGTGCTGTGTGCTCAACTATGTGAAGGACACATGGCAAATCGTAGATCTGCTTAAAGAATTTTGGTTTCTACAGGTATAGTGGATTGGGTGTTTATGCCTAATATGACTGTGAATGTGCATTCTCTGGGCTGATGTGTTTCTTTTGCGTTTCCTAACCACATGACTTTCTAAATTTCTTTTTACTTATGTCTGTTTTCTTTCCTTTCAAAATAAAGATTATTTGTAAATTCAGGTCACTGAGTGTTCTTATGTAACTGGGAATGGGCTTCTTTAGCATGGGCAGGATGTGGCCAGCTGTGATGGGTACAGGCTGTGTCTGTATGTGCAGCAGTTATTTTGCAATGTGCTTTGAGTTGAAATTACCTGGTGTGCCTGTCAGCAGGGAGGCAGGAGAAGGCTGTTTCAGACTGCAGGAATTCTGATGGCAAAAATAATGATTTTGAGTTTAAGTTGCTTCCTTCAGTGTCACTTTCATGTTTTTCTTGGTGACGTTCCTGGCTCTTGTGTTTGATTCATATGCCAGCAATTTGTGAACCCAGCCTGGGCTTTTGTGTGCTCACATATGCAGTTGCAGGCATGCTTGTTGCTTTAGTGCCTGCCCCTGAGCATTTTTTATTTGTGGAAATAGCATGCAAATGTGCGGATACTGTTTATATGGGGTTAGTATAACTTCTTCACGTCTTTTCTTCCTCCAAAATAGAGAGTGTTGTCCTGTTTACCTGGATTGAGTATAAGCACCAAGGTTTTGGTAGCAGTAGTGGAGGCTGGGCCTGCCCTGTTCTGGACTCAGCCAGGTCCAGACAGCTTCGGTATACCAACTGCAGCCACAACTGAGCCTGTTGGCAACAATGGTGATGCTTCTGGGAAAAGATGTAATTAAGAAGGGGTAAGAACGCTGGGCAGGCAGAGGAGTAGGAAGAAAAAAAGTGGGAAAGAGCTCTGTGAACACCAGAGTCAGATGAGGAAAGGAGGAGCAGCCCATGGAGAGGACTGTGGTGGATAAGTGAGGATGAAGGGGCAGACAGGAGCGTTTGGCCAGTTACATGGCCCAGCATAAAGGATACAGCCATCAGCAGAACACATGCACACTTTGTCTAATTCCAGCAAGTACAGAAATAATATCAAATGGTTAACAGCAGGGGGAGTAAGCAGGGTAACAGATCACCTCACAGAAGATGATATTCACCTAACAGAGGAAGGAGTAAGCAAAAGTCAGAAATGTGGTAGCAGAGGAAGGAATAAGCCAAGTCAAGAGTCCAACCACAGGCATACAGAAGTCACTATAGTAATTGGCAAAGAGAGGCATGGCCAAATATGTTACCCTGGCCTGTCCAGTTCCTTGTCCTGTCCCAGTGGTGCTGGGAACTCTGGATGCAGGGAGCAGCCTGGGACCCCTTCTGGTAACGGGGAAATCCCGACGTGGTACATCCACCCATAGCTGGGCTTCCCAAATTTGTGGCAAGCAGGACCAGCTTTTATAACTTCATAAGCGGGACACCTGGTGTTGTCCTCCTCATTTGTCATCATCCAAGGTTGGCCAAGCCTTGGGAGAAAATCAAAAGGAATGTGTCTTCCTATTGTCAGCTATTTTGGTTTTAATAAAACATTTATCAGGACAGCTGACAGACACCCAGCTAGTTTCCTGTCAGAGAGAAAAATCCTCTGCTTGGTTGTGAGAATCACCCGTATGTCAACTTTAATTTGGGGCTCATGGTTCAGACCCCAGCACTTGAAGGAGCTGTGGCTGTAACTCCATTCTCTCTCCTGTGCTGCTCACGGGAGGAGGTAGAGGAGTCGGGAATGAAGGAGTGAAGCTGAGCCTGGGGAGAAGAGCAGTGGGCGGGGGAAGGAGTTTTAGTGTCTGTTTCTCACCACCCAATTCTATTTTAATTTGCAATACGTTAAATTAATTTTCCCCAAGTTGAGTCTGTTTTGCCCATGATGATAATTAGTGAGTGATTTTCCTGTAGTTTACCTTGGCCCATGAACTTTCTATCTTATATTCTTGCCCTGTCCTCTTGAGGAGAGGGAGTGAGGGAGAAGCCTGGTGGGCATCTGGCAGCTGATCAAGGTCAACCCACCACATTACTGTAGCTCAGTAAAAGTTGAGATTAACTTCAGTAACAGGTAGAACTGTTGCTCTGTGGCTGTTCCTCAGCCTTCCTAAACTGAATGTATTCTGAGCATTGTGCAGATCCAAAAACATCCTTGAATGACAAATGAATTCCTTTGCTTTCCCTTAGCTCTCACAGATGTCTAAGCAAGCCATTCCTCCACATTTCTGTTCTGCCTGTAACAACATCATGGCCCTCTGTGGTAGTGAAGTGGATGGTCTAACTCTGTATCATGAGGTTACAGTGTTGTCTTTGCTAGGTTGAATAAAGAGATCTAACATAGGAATAGCATTTGGTTGGACCCCAGGAAGGGACACAGAAGGTGAATGAAGCAAATGTACTTTGAAGGTAACTTTAGATTGAGTATGGTTTTCATGGAAGCTGCAGAGGTGAGCTGATGTACTTGTCTCCTGAAGGTCAGAATTAGGAATGTCTCCCCTCCTCCCTCTATTTGGGAAAGGAAAGGGAACAGAACAGGACACAGCCTTATACTCTAAGCTCAGAAAAGTACAGAATAGGTCTCGGGTCCGTCTGGGTGTTTCTTCTGCGCATTGCCGCTGTGTAGGAGGTGCTGCCGTGCTCCAGCTGTGACTGCATTGTGACAGCTCTGCAGCAGGAGGGGATGTGCCTGTGGCAGAACAGAACGTACCTCTTTAAGAGTGCTCCTTTTCAGATGTTAGATGTGCTCATTAGAGGGCAGCAGAATAACTCTTCCTTTTTCTAGGTCAGTTCTGTATTTTTGAATGTTATTTTTCTGCTCCCCAGGACACAGAACAAAATTTTCCAGTTCCTCCCTCAGTTTTTCCTGTGCATGAAGCAGTGATGCTCGTATGAAAATGTTAGTTCATATAAAGACACATAGACCAATTATAGTAAAAACTTGCTTCTTGGAAAAAGTGTTGCAGGGTCAAGTGAGATGGAGCTCCTTTAAGGTTAAACCACAAATGGCTAGCACCATATGTGGAAAAGCAGCCAAAGGGGTGTTTCACAGCTAACTTGTTTTGCACTCAGCCTAATTCTTATCGGACCTTTAAGTCCATATGCATCTATTGATTTGTTTGCTCTACCCCAGCTGCTGCTGCTGCTACCTTTTTATGCTTGAAGAAAATGTTAAAGAACCAGGCTTGCTTCGTCTGACAGTGATCTTTAAATGACTCTGATATCACCCCCCCTCATCCTCTGTAATATAAATACTATAAATAATTGTGGCACAGTCCTTAAAGGCTAAGTGAGGCTGGGCTTTGGAGCCCAACATTACAATACTTAAATGCATTATTTATTACATAACATTCATAGAAGGCGGCTGTAGCTTCTTTCCCTTTGCAGCTAGTGTGTTTCTGGCTTCAGAAAGAGCTGTGCAGAAATCCTGGGTAGGAGCAAACGCCTTCAGTGCATGTTATTAGCAATATTTTGCATGCTGTTGACCTCTCTAGGGGATGTGAGCTGGTTCAAGGCAGCTGGAATAGTGGGAAAAAATGTATTTTTCAGTTTTAACAGCATCAGCCATTCATTTCCAACAGATGGCTCTGATTTTGCAAGGTCTCTCGGTGGAAGGAAAACTTCATTATCTAGAAGAAAATTAATATTTCAAGAGATGTACAAATAGGTGTTGTGTGTTCAGAACCTTTGCTGAATCATCTTCTTCCTGAAGTTCCTTGGCCTAGGGGTGGAGCGTGTGTGAGGATTAGACGAGGGAGACACGACACCTTTCTCTTTACCAGAGTGTGTTGGTTGTTTCACATTACATCCTGCAGATTCCTGTATTTCCCTCTCCCTTACTCAAATGGGCACGTGTCCACCCAAATGGGCACATAGCTACAGGCTCCTTAGGGTTTGGTAAGTGCTATGTGTTCCTCATATGGGTGGGTGCACTAGCATAGCTGGGTGTATTTGGCTGCTGCATTCTGGCCTACATTATTTTTTAGGGTGGTGATATTCAAGCCTGCAAACTTCTGAAGTGGAACAGCCTTCTTGATACTGGCAAATGTTCCTGGCACAGAAGCGTGGATCAGTCCTACCTCCTGGAGAAGTCCAGATTGTGCTTTGCACTCTGGGTTTGGGATCCACTGGGAAGCTGGCATTTCTTTGTGTCTTTATTGTGACACATCAGCGAAAACAGGACTAACGGGAAAGTCCTCATCACCCAAAGAAAGCTGAACAAAGCCAGAAAAATGTGAAAAATGTCTCATAGCGCTTGGCAGCTCTTGTTCTAGGTAAAAATTCATGTCCTGTCACTAGAATAAAAAGATCAAACTCAGTCAAAGTGAGACACCGGTGCTGAGTCTGTAGGTGCACGACATGTGGATCTAAACCCGTTTGACTGTTTGGTCCATATTAGGAAATGAGCAGGCACAGTGCTCACGCCAGCAATCCTCCACACCGTCGGGAAATACTCTTCTTGCCAGCATCTTCCGTCTCATATGGAAAGATCTTCTGCTGGCCCTTTTACAATGAGAGGCTCTCTCTTCTGAGAACTGATTTGATCTTTGTTGCGCATGCAGGCATTCTCAGTAGGTGTATTTTGAGCACAGTGAGCCTAAGTATTGCAAGACTGCTTGGGAAGGGATATGTAGGTTTTTTTTTTTTTTTTGTTCAAGGAACATTTTCTTTGCAGGAGCAACACCAGCCTGTGTTCTCCTGTTGTTGTGGTTTAGCTCCAGACGGGAGCTTGAGCACCACTTGGCAGCTTACTCACCCCCACCAGGGCCCCAAAATGGGAGGGGAAAAGGGAGAAAAATACAAAACCCCATGGGTTGAGATAATAATTTAATACAAAGCAGAGGGAAGAGCAAACAACTGCTTTAACTACCTATCTTATATAATACAATATCCAGCAAAGGGTACAAAGGAAAGCGACCGCTGCATGGGCTCCGTCCGGCAGCAGTGGCTCACACCCCCTGTATGGAAAATCCTGTTGTCAGAGGCTGATGTTCATGAAGGAGACAGAAGAGTCCTGTAGAAAAATATACTTTATTTGAATAAAGGGGGAGTCCATGGGCATATCCCAGTGGGGTCTCTCAAAGTTGCTGGGGGATGCAGCCCCCTTTTTATCCCAATTTCCTGGCCACATATGTCCCTTCTCCTTTCCCCGTTGGCTGAGGTGCTAGCAGAGTACAGACTTCCCAATCTACCTACTACATATCCTCTTAACAGGTACTCCCCTTCACGTCAGGTGTTGTATGTCTCATTAACTTCATTTTATGCCTCTCCTAGGAGGAGAAGTTACTATGTATAAGTCTATTATGCATGCATACTGGTTCCTAAAGTCCAAAAGTTTAGGCTATCCAAACTTCTTGAGGTAGGTAGCTGGTTTTGTCCAGTTTCAGTCAAGTTCTTCCATTCTCCTGTGTAGTTATTTCTGATAAGTCCCCAGACTCTTCTTATTTGGTTCTCTTATATGCAAGATGACCGAGTTATCACTTTAGGGCACCAATAATTGCAAACACAAACATTCCTTCCTCTCCACCCTACAAACTGTGCCTGTATCATATGAAAAGGTATTGAAACATCCCTTATTGTAAAGACACATTCCTTTCTATCCTGTCATCCTGGGCACGGGGTCAGCATGGCAGGGAATCACCCCTGGCTGGGCTGGCTGCAGCTCCTGCCAGGCTGCCTGTGAAAATCATCCCTATTCCAGCTGAACCAGGTACATGTGAGGATATGGAAGTGCAGACAGGTAAGGGGACAGGTAAATCTTGGGGCTCTCTGATTAGGTGCTTGTTCTGGTTTGAGCTAGAGGAGAAGGAATTCTATTCAGTGATTTTACTTTCCATTTCAGTCTCTTCTAATTTGCTGCACTGTCTGAAGGTAGCAGCAGATTGTCACAGTCTCTGCTTCCAGCAGCGGTAGCACTCCATGGTCAGAGTTACTGCCAAGGGTTGGGGTGTGCAGAAAGGCTTTTGCTTAGCCCTGCTCCTGTGCAGACCAATGTTGCTGCTTAACCTTGTGCCCCACACTGGTGTTCACCTGCAGTGAAGTGCAGCAGGACAGGTGACCTAAAACTGACCCATAAGGGATTCCATCCCATGTACAGCCAGGTCACTGTAAAGCTGAGGAGTCACTAGGGTCAAGGTTCTTCAGTGGCCAGTGTCTGAGGAGGACTCTGTTCTGCCTTCAATTCCAGTTCCAGCTTCAGAATCCAGCCCCTGAATCTGATTCCTGTCTACCACTGAGTCCAGTCTGGGACTGCCCCAGTGCCTGCCCACAGCATCAGTGGTGGCAGTGGTGTAATTGCCATCAGGGCATTGGGATTGATAATAGTTTTGTATATATTTGTACGTATTTCATTTTATTATTATTTTCATTAAAGCCTGTTTAGCTTTCCAACCTGTAAGTCTCTCTCCCTTACTCCTCTTCTCTTCCCTTTGGGAAAGGAGAGGGGTTAATGGAGAGTATCTGTCATTCATCTAGTGGCCATCCCAGTGCTAACCCTTGGAAGTGCTCATAGTCCCAGACCCGAGAAGATCTGGGGCAAGGCAATGCAAATGTCTGGCCCCTCTGTAAACTGACAGCAGGCATTGTCAGAGAAGGACCTGCTAGTGTTTGGTCCTTCCCCACTGCCTGTTATTTGTTTTAATGACATGGGTGTTCTTGCAACAGGTCTTCTCTGGCAGCTGCTGATCTGCTTGCTACACAGGGGTGGATGGGGCTGTGGGGAGAGCTCCCGTTTGTGCTGAAGTGCGTGTGCTGTAAATGATGTGCACCAGTGCATGCCATGTGCTGAGTCTTGGCATTATCTGTGTGTGCTGCTGGCAGGGGTGTAGGGAGCATGAAGTACAAAGAGGCAGAGCTCTGTCATATTTTAAAAATGTTGTTTGCTTTAAAATAGATTCTACCAAGAGAATGTTGTTGCAGGATGGGTGACTTGATCCTGGCCTGTAAGTTTCCAATAAAGAAAAGAGGAAGAGGTAACGGGATGGAGAAAATAATTTCTGCTTCACCTAGAGGGGACTATATCTTGATTTTTCTTTTTTAAAGATTTCATCTTCATTTTAATGAGCCAAATGGGCATATTGGAGTAGAGTAGCTTGCTCTAATTTAAGACTTGTTTGAATAAAGGAAATTGTCTTGTGTGAGTATCATTGTGGGAAAGACAAAGGGTCCCTGTCAGAGTGGTCAAACCCAGCTCTGACAGGAGAATAAGAATGCTGTAGATCTTTAATGAGGTAATGATAGTGGTGGTCTGTCCAAAGCGGAGCCCCTGGAGCCAGGCAGAAGAGCTGTGGCGGTGGTCGATGGG
>NW_008633242.1:0-6686 GCF_000691845.1 Merops nubicus | reverse complement strand
TTGTAGGGCTGTCGGGGAGGGGGTGGGGGGAAATGCTGTGGGAATGTCGTGACTTGTATAACAGGGCAGAGCCAGTCACTGTATTAGTGCCACAGGGCTTTTGGGAGCTCTAAATTGTTCACTGAAGCAGAAGAGCAGTTGAGACAGCACAAAAGCAGCAGCCACCAGGAATGTCGGAGGCTGGGAGAGGCAGTGAAGCGGGGTTTGGACCAGAGCCACTTATGGGGCAGTCTGTGCACCTATGAGGAGGGAAGGGGTGTTTAGGCACCTCCTAGAATGACTGTTTTCATGGGTTAGGCTCATTGAACTCTGTAATCAACACTATCACTGTGTCATGTTAGAATGCTAGAATTATAAAGACCTTTTTAAGGTTAAGGGGCTGTTACGATCATACAGTTTCCATACAGATACTGGATCACCTTTGTCTGTGCTTTAGGGGCTTCTGCTTGGCATCTCCAGCCTTGATCTTGTGGTGAAGCATTTCCTTATCAAGGGTAGTCAGTTTTATAGTGCTGCAAAGGAAAAAGTCAGCTTGTTTCTGGTCTGGGCATAACTTGCAAGAACTTTGAACTGGGAGGGTTGTATGCTTGTATTGGGCAGGAGTGGGTACCTGGGTGCAGCAGATGCTAACCTGCAGTAGGTGCTTCAGGCTACGACTGAGTTATCTGTCTACCCAGTCACAGACCAGAGTAGCCTGGATTTCATGCCTTACACTTTTCCAGGTGCTTACTCGTCTGGCTCTGTTCTTCAAATGCTTTCCATTTTTGAAATCTGTTATATGTGCTCCCAGAAAAGGAGAGAGGAAAAATAGGCAATGGGGCTCTAGCAGCATTAGGCATTGCTGATCCTGTGTGTAGGCAAAGCCGAATGGTGAGCTGGGGACTAGAGCCTGAGTACGTGCCTGTCAAAAACGATTCGGGAAGCTTTCCCAAGTATTCTTACCCTCCTCCCCACTTTGGTAGTGTTGCAGTCCTCTCTGTGTGCAGCGGTTTATAAAGCCACTTACAATGCAAGTGGTGCTGGAACTAACTGATCAAAATGTGACTGGGATTGAGCTAATAATTTTTAGTTTATGTAAGTAATGACAATCTGCTGGCATTATAGAGGCTAAGTTGTTGAGCTCTTTTCTATGTGTAAATCTGACATTATCTTGTATATATTGACAAAGCAGGCTATCAGGTAAAAGAAATTAATATGATTACATGTAATATATGGTTGTTCAGAGGTAGAGGATATGGTTAGAATTTCTGTTCCCTTGGTGCTCCCAAACTGTTAGGTGTTTGGGTTTCCTGGTGTGCAGGAGCTCTGACAGCTGCAGATGGTGGGATTAACTACTTGACGTACAGTTGTGCAATAGATAGGACAGCGTGGTGAGGGAGAGTGCACTACATTAATCTGCCACAAAGACTTAAAAATCAAGGGCAAGCTCTGACGTGATTACTTTTTTAATTTCCCTGTCAATTCATGAAGTGTGGGGAGTGGGGAAACGAAGCCATGCCACAGAGAGCCTGAGATCAGACATGTTAAAGAATACAGGGAAATCTGCCAGGAAAGGAGAATTAATCAACAGTCAAAATAACCTAGTGGAAATTTTGCTGTGTGGTCCTAATGAGCTCTGAGTAAGGTTCAGCATAATTACTTCATAAAAACTCTGATAGGAGCAGTAAGGAAGCGTCTCTAGAAACTCTGCTCCTGCTTTTCTTTTTGCTAGTGCGTAGGCATTGCCTGACTGCTTATGGCTGTGAATGTGTAGAAGGTGGTGTCAGGGTTCACTGAGCTTCTTTAGCAGAGGGGCAGAAAAAGCAGACATGCCTCACCTCAAAGGAGAAAGCCATTAGCTGACCTGGATAGATGAGCTTGTAGCATTGTCTGCAGCCAAACGCTGTGCTTTCAGAGCAGTCATATTTATCTGTAGATCAGCTTGTCAGCACTGATGCCAAAGGCGTGGAATAGGAGCAATGATTTAATGCATCAGAGCTCTCTTGCCTGCAAAAATATGGCTGAGAAAAGCAGAGCTCATGAAATTTAGTAAAATATGATTGCTGCAGAGGTGAGAAGAGTTTAGACTTTTTCCCAATCTCTTCCAGTGAGGTAAGTGGAAGAAATCAAATTTGAACTAGAAGGGTTCAGGATGGGCAAAGATCCTTCAGGAAAATAACAGGTTGTAGAATTTCTTGCACATCGGTGTTCTGAATTTCTGGTTCAAAGCAACTGACTTTAAACAACGTGGTCTGATCCTCTAAAAGAAAAGTACATTGGGGTACTAAATGCATGCACTCTATACTTGAGCATTCATCGTGGGCCCTGTTGGATGTGTGGTATTTGGCTTGCGTGAAGCTTTCGTCAGGACTGGAACTTGGTAAAGCTGAACATCAAGGCCCCAACGTGCCTCTGGGAGGTTTTTCTGTGCAACTTCTGCTGGTGGTTGGCAGGATCAGTGGTTGCTCACTGGACGGAGTGAAAGGCAAGTTGGGGCTGGCCGTGGCTGTTCCTAGTGTGCGTTACGTGACATCTCTTGGGCATGTCACATCTTGGGGTTTCCGTTGTGTTTGCAACTCTGGCTTCCAATTGCAGGTGGTCTTGTATCTCCTGATTTGTGCAAATGCTTTAATTATGACTGCTGTGTAACTGGGCATCTGCACTGGTGATGCTATGGAGGGGAAATTTGTTTATTGAAACACATGGGCTGCTGATACTGAATTAATGCTTACCAGTAGTGCCTGTCTCTCTCTGGGGAGCCTTGCAAAGAGGCTCATTTCATTCAGATGAAGACTACCTAAAGGATGGAGGCAGGAGGCTTCCTGGAAATGTGCAAGATGGATGTTTGAGGCAGTAATGCCTGTCCTTGCAGCAGCAGGAGGTGCAGCACAGCCACACACTTCACAGCAGCCGTGGCTTTGTCACCCTCGGCATGCTACTAAGAGCCTGTGAGGGTGCTGGCTGTTCCTTCCACCCCTGTTTCAGTGGCTCCTCTTCATCTCCCAAAGCTACAGACACCCACAGCTGCAGATGGGGCTGAGGGGGTGCCAGGGGCACAGCTAAACAATGCCAAAATGGATTTTATTTGTTTCTGTCCTGAGCCCAGCCCCAAATACATTCATGCAGTAATTCTGCTGCTTGACTATTTTAGCATAAAGCTCTCACTGTATTTTTAGTCCAATTTAAAAACTCAAGAATCTGACCTTGCACTGTTGGCTTTAATATAATTCTGTGGCAGACCTGCTGGAATTGAGGGGAGCTGGTTAAAATATTTCAGATGTTCAAGTTAGGCTTTGGCCTCTTTAACCCCTTCTGTTCTTCTAACTGCCTGAAAACTGCTAAATCTTCCCAGTCTGTTGTGCAGTCATTAATCTGTACTTTCTTCTCTCCTGTACTTCCTGCTGGCCTTCAGGTCTGTCATGGAATTAATTGATCAGGAAAAAAGAAGAGGGAAAGAAATTTGTCCACTGGTTGTGGCAAGTTTGCTGGCAGTGCTACCTCAGGTGAAGTACAGAAATATTATACAGAGCCTTTCTGTAAGATAAGAGGCATCTTCTCCATGTTTCTTGCTTCAAGATAGGGTGTGCAGGTTTTGTCTGGAAAAAAATTCCTGTGCCTGAGACTGGAAACATCAGCTGGTGTAGCATTGTGGAGTAGAGGAGAGATTATGGTTAAACAAGCAAACAGGGCAAGAATATAGTAGACAATAGAAATGCTGACTTCTGGTCTGGGAAAAGGGTAACCTGAGCCCATGTGGATGGGAAGCAACTGTTTGGAGGCTGGGTGGAAAACAGAGGCAGCAATTAGATGGAAAGGGGAGGGACTGACTAGATTAACTAGCATGATACTGAAAGGCAAAACTCAGTTATTCGTACACTACCTGAAAGAAAATGAAGTGGAGCAAGCCCTTTTTTTCTTCCTCTTCCCTGTTTAGTCTCACCCAGGATCAGGAACTGGGGGTTCCTTAGAAGAGGCTTGATCCTTTTTCCTGCCCCTTTGTCACGGCAAAGGATGTGTCTGGTTAAGGTCCTGGTATGGCACTCGGTGAAGCCTGGAGCTCTGCTCTCCTGGCCTTGAGCATGTGATCATGGGAAGCCAGAGCAGCTTGTTGAGCACTTCAGGGAGAGGCAAGTTGCCCCACAGCCAGCCTTGGCCTGGGGAAGAGCAGCCTCCTGCCACGTCCTCTTGTCTTGCCCTGTTCTGCTATGGTGTGCGTTACCAGCTGTACGAGCTGTGTGCTGGTACATCTCCACCCTACAGCGTGTGGCAAGATTTTTGCAGCACTTCAGGTCTGGTTAAATGCTGTGGCCAGTTTGTTGTGGGCACGGTGTGTATAACGTAGTGTCTTGCTCAGTCTCTCCACCACCAGGCTGGAGGCAGGGAATGCCCTTTGGTTTCACCGCGGCTGAGCTCCTGCTCTCAGCTAGCTTAATTGTTGATGAACTCCCAGCGTTACACAGGGTTTTGTAGGACTGGATTTCAGCCCATCCCCATCCCACAGAGGGCTGGAAGGAGTAGGAGGCTGCCCAAGCCAGCTGAGAGAATGGTGCTCCCCATGCTGAATCCAAGTATGATCCTTGGTCTCTGCACATTGCACAGTCTTGGATCACGTGGTCTTCTACCTGAAACCTCCTTCTCACCTCACACCCATTCCTAAAGCAAACTAGAGCTTTTAGTCCCCTCCTGTGTTGCTCTTCACATTCTGTTTACTTCTGTTCATTGACATGTTCCAAAATTCAAGCTGTGTCTGTTTATTCCTTCTAAAATAAATTCCGACATGCAGATCCAAAGGGAAGTTTGTGTCATGCTTGCATCTTTAATTTAGTAGCCCCATGCTCCTCTTTGGGTGTGTGCTCTGGGCCAAACCAGGCAGTGGGGTGACTGATGGAGTGGCTCTGATTTTATGGGTATCCTACGCTCTGGGTGTGCTCAGGACCAGTTACGAGCTTTCGGTTTGCAAGCAGAAGACATGTAACTTGCAAGACTCAGTCAGTGAGTGCCAGAGGTAGGCCTGTGCATCTCACTAAATGTTGCCTGTGTCTGCTCCGTTGTTCTTGTGTCACTGACATTTTTATTACCTGCTTTTGTCTTCCCTGAGGTCCTTGTGGAGGCAAGTTTAGTGTCCAGAGAAGGTCATCAAGAGATGAGGAAGTTGGACCCTCCTGTTAGAGTGCTGAGGTGTTGACATGCCAGAGAGAAGGACCCTGTTACTATTAGCAGTGGGTGCTTGGACCCCATGTAACTTTGAAACCTTTTCATGGAAGGTGCTCAGGTAGCATCCAGTAAGACTGCGTCATGTGTGCCTTGGCTTGCACAGGAGAACATCTCTCTGGCTGCCTGCTTTTCTTCATATCAGCTGCTCTCCAAGAGCCAGTGCAGGCACTTTCTTCCTTGTCATCTGTATGTGAAAGCTACTGCATCCTTGGTGTGCTTGCACAGCCCCTTACTGCCAGCTTCCTGGCACAGCCCTATGCTGATAGTCTTGGTAATCTGATCTCTTACCAAAATCTCCCTTCTGGGTATTGAGATGGAAGTGCTGACATCCCAGTTCCCTAGAGAGTGAGTAGGAAAGGAAGAGAGTACTGTGGAGATGGTTGAAAGCTCATTTGTGGAATGGTCACAGGACTGTAGCAGGAGACACTTGTGCCATGAGAGACTAAACTATTCAGGTGATACTCAAGTAATCTGTGGGGAAGAAAAATAGAATCACTTTGGTTGGAAAACACCTTTAAGATCAAGTCCAACCATTAACCCTACTCTACCATACTCTAACAAATCATCCTTTCAGCCATATCCCCAAACATCACATCTACATGCCTTTTAAACACATCCAGGGATGGTGACTCCACCACCTCCCTGGGCAGTGTGTTCCAATACCTGACAATCTTTTCAGTTCTTCCTAATGTCCAGTCTAAACCTCCCCTGCTACAGCATGAGGACATTCCGTCTTCTTCTGTCAGTAGTTACTTGAGAGAAGAGACCAGTGCCTACATTTCTACAACATCTTTTCAGGAAGGTGTAGAAAGCAATAAGGTCCCCCCTCAACCTCCTTTTCTTCAGACTAAATTGCCCCAGTTCCTTCAGCCACTTCTCATAAGACTTGTTGTTCCCTAGGCCCTTCACCAGCTCAGTTGCTCTTTGGATCCACTCCAGCACCTCGATGTCTTTCTTGTACTGAGGTGCCCAGAACTGAACCCAGTACTCGAGGTGTGGCCTCACCAATGCTGAGTACAGAGGGACAGTCACCTCCCTGGTCCTGCTTGCCACACTATTTCTAGTACAAGCCAGGATGCCACTGTCCCTCTTGGCCACCTGAGCACACTGCTGGCTCACACTCAGCTGCTTGTTGAGCAGCATCCCCAGGTCCCTTTTCTCCAAGCAGCTTTCCATCCACTCTTCCCCAAGCCTGGAGCATTGCCTGGCATTGTTGTGGCCCAAGAGCAGGACCCAACACCTGGCCTTGTTGAAGCTCATACAACTGACCACAGCCCCTTGATCCAGTCTGTCCAAGTCTTTCTGTAGAGCCTTCCTACACTCAACCAGATGATCAGCGCTGCCCCCACAGCTCAGTGTCATCTGCAGACTTACTGAGGGTACACCCTGTCTCAAGATTAAGTGTCCAGGGAACAAGTAGTTCCACTGCTAAAGGCTGAGGCAAAGGAGACATTAAGCACCTCATCCTCTTCCTCGTCCTTTGTCACTGTGTT
>NW_008633241.1:0-25782 GCF_000691845.1 Merops nubicus | reverse complement strand
CCTCCCCTCAACACATTTAATGGATTTATTTATATAGCCCAAATGCTCGAATTTTATACCCAATAATGTTTTTGTGGTGTTTTTGAACAGCTCTGTTTTGGTGTATTCCTCTGGTTTCTTTTCATCAAGCTATATTAGAAAGAGTAATCTAGAAAGAAAAAAACCCAGATATTAAATCTGCCTTCCTGAGGAATCTAGTCCCTCTAAATATTTCTTCAAACTTCCTAACAGCTTTGATCCGAGTTCAGTTTGGGGAAAACGATTACAAGCTGTGAATCTTTCCCAAATCTGCAGCTTTTCAAGCTAACAACTCCCAAGCTCTTTTCAGAGCAGCTTTACTGTGGCTTTCCAAAATTTATCATCCGATTAAGGAAAATCAGATTAAGAGACCCAGACTAAGATCTGCTGGGTTCACTGTGTTGAGCACAAGGGTTGTCAGTTCTCCCTCCTTTGTACACATAAATCCAAACACATCACAAATCACACAAAACAACATTCCAGCCATCACCCAAGCCTGTTGGCTTTCTCATATCAGTTTTGGCCAGTTTTTTGGTCTCTTTTCCTGCCTTGCTTAGCAAAAGAGCTGCTCCTCTCAGGAGCAGAGGGCAAGACTACAAATCCCATATTAATATCCAGGATTATATCCCTCCTGCTGCTCAACAGCTGCTCCAACATGGGTGGCACCAGCTGGGGGAGATCTTTTATCCAGCAGGTTATGAAAGGTGGAACAACCATCCCCAAACCTCTGTGTGGCTCCTGCCTCTCAGGATCTGGCGACTGAATTGTCTCCTCTAGAAACCAACAGAAAAGCTCATGAAAAGAGCAAGAAGATGGTTAGGAGCAGTCCTTGGTGCTTTTTTTTAATCTAAATCTCCCTGTACTCTCAGTTTCAAGGCAAGTACCTGTTCAGGTTATGAAAGTTGCAATAACCACCCCCAACCCTCTGTGTGGCTCCTGCCTCTCAGGATCTGGCGACTGAATTGTCTCCTCTAGAAACCAACAGAAAAGCTCATGAAAAGAGCAAGAAGATGGTTAGAAGATGGTTAGATGGTTCCTTGCTGCTTTTTTTTAATCCAAATCTCCCTGTACTCTCAGTTTCAAGGCAAGTACCTGTTTACAACATCTTGTTTTGTACTCTGGGTTTCACCTCAGGCATCTGGTTGCTAAGCAGCAGGTCATCTCCACACTTTGTCCCCATTAGATGAGGCACACGGAGTTATCTCCAGCCTCTTGACACAGAAGGAATTTGGACTGTTAGCTCTGAGGTCCCTTTTGGGAATCCCTCATTTTCCCTGCCCTGTTTGGAGATGTCTTTTCCATTTCAGCTTCTAAACGGAACAGTGATTTCCCCTTTGGTAACTCCCAATTTAGTCATTTAACTCATCTTTGCTGAGGTCCAAGTGGCACAAGGAAATTTGGAGATTAAAAGGCTGGATTTCAGGGCAGTGTAACTCCAGGCAGCCCTGCTGAGATGAAGGAAGCTGCACTGCTATCACCTGCTGAGGTCTTCAATAATAGTAATAAGAATAATGGGGCATGGGTTTTGCTGCCTTTCCTTCTTAGGAATAACCTGCAGTGGATGTGGATGGAAATATAAGATTAATCATCCTTGATTGTCTCTCGTGTCTGTCCATCTATGAAATGTGCATCATTGTCTTCCACTATTGATTTTACAAGAAATTAAAGCTCTGTACAACCTCCTTGGATCTTAAAAGGAACAAAACAACGTTCTGCTAAAAATCTTTATCAACCTGTAGCAACATTTTCCACAAATTTATTTTACCTATTTTTTTTCCCTTTTCTTTTTTTTAAGAGAGCTGTTTTATAATACTTTAAATGGTAACATATCTCTTGAAGCAAATATGGAAATAATTCTAGCAGGGAGGCTGATACTAATCAAGGGCAAATTAACACCAGCACCAGATCCCACAGACTGGATAATCTTATTTGTGCCATCTTAAAACAAAAAAGAAAGCCTGAGATCTACTGGGAGCTGTTACAGTTAATATTCTGTCAGTGTTTCCACTCCTGCTTCTGGGGTTCCAAACTTATGCTGTTCAAGCTGCTTCTCAGTGAAAATATGCAAGTGCTCAGCTCTGCAACCAAGTTATTGTCCCTGGGCCAAATTTTAAGGTCTTAAGGTTACTGCTAACTCCTGCTGACTTCAGGGAGAGTGTTTCCTGAATCAAGGCTTGGGCTTTGGCTGGGCTGGTGGGGTTTTTATGTTTTGAAATGAAACTGTTTTACTGCTTCCCACTGGGCGTGAAAAAAGGGGGGGTTTGTTTGCAGGCAGCATGAAAAAAAAAACACCTGGCCACATCTGGCATCCTGTGATCTGACTTTAATCCTTAATTTTACAACTTGTTTCCATCTTTCCCTTTCAAACTCTTCTCAGGGGGAAATGGGGCAGAAGTTGTGCCTTAGAGAATATTAGTAGTGTTGGTTCACTTCTAATTTTTCTGTTTCACAGTTCCCTTCCCCTTTTTTTGTGCATGTTTTTGGAATCTGGTAGCACATTTGGTGCCTTCCACCTTCTTTTTACCCCTCACAAAGACTGGCACTGTCTTAGCCTGGAATGCTGCCTCTTGCCAGTCACTTTGCAGCCACCCTGGTCCAACAGGAGCCAAATGGTCGTTGCCTTGGCACCACTGAAGCCCTGGATCTGGGGCAAGAACTGACTGCACAGGTCAAGCAAAGCTGGTTAATTCTTCTGGGCTTCTCCATGCTTCACCTGGGTACCCATCTTCATCTGATATTTCCAGTTCTGAAGTCTTAGAGCAGCTACCAGAGACATAACAAACGTTGTGTCAATTAAAGTTCTTTTTCTACCTCAATAACATCTTTCTTGTCATTCCTTCTGCCTCCAGTTATCTTACTGCCCAACATGGCAGAGATCTGGTTATTTCCAGATCTGTCACATTTTTTGTTAAAGCTCTTCTTGACATGGAGCTTATGACACACTTCTCCCTTTCAACACATCCACTCTAGCAATTCTTTAATTTCCAAATAATACTTCCAAACCATTTTGGGGTAAATTACACCTGTAGTACCAGTTTCCAAGGAACCTGTTACTTGTACAGAAAGTTTCCACCTCAGCCTCTTTTATCTTCTTGTTACTATGTGTTAGTCATACCCAGCAAAAACTGCATTTGGTGTCCTAGAAAAAGAATAGGGCAACTCTCTACATGAAGAATCTTTTTAACTTGGTGATGATATTGTCACTTAGCACTTTATGGAGATGCTTGAAGCCTTAAACACTGCTTCAAGAAGTTGACAATGTAAATACTTCTACTTGGAGATGTTAATTGGCAGGAGTTGTTATGGAGGAGATTTATTACACATCTTTGACTCTTTTTGCCTCGAGCTAATCCATTTCTTTTATATTTTTTCATAAACCTCCAAGCTGCTGAACGTCCTTAGCCAGCTATTGTTTCAAGATCAACCCTGCAAAACAACAACATTTTATTTTTATCCTCAGCAGCTGCACAACTTTCCTCCTCAAATTACCTCTATCAAAGTTTCAAGATTAAAACTGCAAAAAAAAAGGTGTTTTCACACTGGGTGAGCTTCATGTAAAAAAGATAGTTACATCTAGAATACCACAGACAGAAAGGTAGAGGATTTAAGTCTATAACTCTATCTGAAGAACTAATTTTTTCCCTTGAAGGTTAAAAGAGATTTAAGTCCCTCAGAATCCTTTAAACTATTGCCTGCACATGAGCAGCTAATAATAAAAGACAAAAGTTGATAACACCATCATGAAGTTGTGCTCACCTAATAAGTGAAACACTTCCAAACTTCATCATTTCAGTGTTGAGAGAGAAAAGAGCTGTTGATATTGGCATAAGACAACAAAAAGTATCATTTTTTTTAACTTATTTGATAGAAAAGCAAGGGAATTTGGACCAGGAAAACTGCAAAGCTTAGTCTGACAAAAATTATATCAGTGTCTTCAACAGGAAGAGCAAACACAAAAAAAAAACCCCTTTTGAGATTTGTATCCATTTTCTCCTGTTAGTTGTTTGGGGTATTTTGTATGTAGTGGTGGCTATGAGTACCACTCTACTGGAGGGATGATAACTCATGGAAAGGAGAATTTTTGTCTGGAAATCAGCAGCTGGTAAAGTCCAAATGGTCTTATTGATATTGCTACTTCAGGAGTATTGTACTTATTGCACTATGTTCCCTACAGTGCTAGAAAAAAAATAGGTTAGGTTCCTCATCTTGCTTAAAAAAAGCTCTTTTTTGACCATACTGTGTGGCTGCTTCTTATGGCCAGCTTCTAGTCTTAGCTGAGTTCTCCTCAGAGGCAAATCACCCTGTTAAGATTTTTGGTTTAAGGCTTGGCTGTCATTTTTTGAACCTTTGTGAAATGCTTTTAAAGTTATCTACATTCTAGCAGGACTCAAGTAGGTCTATTACAGCTGTTGGCATTCATTTTAGCTTTGATAGTCTCTCAGGAATCAGTCATCCAGAGCTTTTTTTCCCCTTGGATTCCAAGCAGGAACTGCTCAAAAAGCCAGTGCTGTTGAAGTGCAGAATCACAGCCCAGGGAAGTCATAGAATCATGGAGATGCTTTGAGTTGGAAGGGACCTCAAAAGGTCATCTAGTCAACCACCCAACCCAGGAAGGAGGAGATGAAGAAGACAAGGGAGACTAAGAAGAGGGCTTCATTTCTTCTGCATAAGGAATGTTTTCTATCACCTCAACGCCTAGGTTTTAAATTTATATTAGTTTTCCTGCATCCACATATAAAAAAAAAGAGATAAATAGACACCCACACACAAGGACCACATAATACCAGACAACATAATGAAACCAAAAAGCAGCTTAAGGCATTTCTTAGTGAATAAAGCAAGCACTGCTTGGGTATAGATCAAAAAGGAAAGTGCAAACTGTGGGGTTTGCTTTTTTTCCAAGTGTATTTATGAGCACCAGCACCCCTGCAGAGTTTAGAAAAGGTCCCTCCCCCTAACAGAACCACCACCATTCATTTTCTTAACAAGAATCTTTAAACTGGGCTGAGTTTGGCCACCTGGAACTTTTCCCTGTGAAGACAAACCTTGTGTTGGAATTAGAATCCCATTGAATCAGAGAGCCCAGTCCTGGATTAAAGCATTTTGGTGAGAATAGGAACAGAGAGGAAAGAAAGAGAGAAGCACTGCAAGGCAGAGAGCAAATGGGTGAGTCAACTTTTTCACTAACTGCTCTCCTGGATCTTTCATGGCCAGGAGGATAAAGTCCATTTATCACTACCACTAACTACAGGAGATAGATCTAAGTGCTGTGAACCTGCCAAAGTCTCCTATGTGCCCATACTTCACCAAACTGGTACACGATTCATCTCGTGGCTGCAGTTTAATAGCAGCACTTCACCTTTTGAAGCCTGGGTAGGCTCACATTTTTCTCTCTTTTTGTCACAGGCATATAACTTTCCATTATAGGGCTGGCTGGAAAACAGCAGTTCCACTTCAAAAAAATTCAAAGTTTGAATGATTTTGTTCCACGTTGACATAAAAAAAGCTCTGCAGACTCTCAAAATGTCTTTGAGAGAGCTGTGGGCAGAAAAGGGGAAAGTCAGACAGACTAACCTGCCAAGGGAATCATAGAATCATAGAATCCTTTAGGTTGGAAGGGACCTTCAAGATCATCAAGTCCAACCATTGAACCATTAGGGCTCTAAAGTCCTCTGCTAAAACAGATCAGAATCTGTCAGGGCTGGAAGGGACCACAAGGGTCACCCAGTCAACTGACCAGTTTTTTAGGCAAGGTTTGAGACCTCACTGACAGACCCACAGTGGTGTTCACCTCAGATGCATTTCCCTCCCCTTTCAACTGGAATTCTCACCTGCAACCAGAGAAATCATCCTTATACAAGTGTACACCACCAAGAAAATGGAATGTTTCCAGGAAACTAGAATTTTTACCATGAAAAATAAAAAAACCTAAACTAAAATTAAAAAAGCACTTGGCAAGCACAATGTTTGTGACCAAATCATTTCCAGTTACCTTATGCCTATTTGTAAATAGTTCCTTCATGAGATAATTTGAATTAAAAGAGGATGGGTGGACATCAGTGAGAAATGAGTTATACACATTTACAAACCCTATAAATAAGCACACTAAGGGGACAACAAAAATTCTGTGTGCTGGATCCTTGGGCCATTCTTGTAAAAAGAAATGAAGTTAAATATTGGGGTAATGGAGATGCAAGCCTGTAATTCAATAGGAAATATAATTCACATTCAATAGTATTTGCTCCAACAGCCTGTCAGGTTGACTTTGCTCTCTCCCATGAGCTGTGTCTCCATTTCTTTGTCTTAATTCTGGTGAACAAGCTAGGAAAAAAAAAGATACTCTAAATGGTGATTTGAATAGCTTTGTAAATACAATTTTATAGTATTTTGCTGCTTTCTGAATGAAACCTCATCAGTCACTACAGGTCAGCTGCATTTTGCTTTTCTACCCAAAACACTAAGCCTGCTAAAATGATCTCTATTAATAAAGCAGTGGACATGAGGCATTTTAATCCAGCTTTTAATTGGCACTCAGAAATGGGGCATTTTTATGTCTGTGGTAAAGAAAAGCATTCAGGTTGCCACTGCTACTCACTTGAAGGACTCTGTGCAATCCCAACTTGAGCTTGCAGCCTCCTGTGGCTGGTGAACCACCTCCCATCACTATTTGTGCCACAGTATTTCCAAGTTCCACCATCCCAGCCCCTAAGCCCCAATGCTTCTGTTTGACAGTGTTCAGCAAACTACTCTCATCAGTTAAAAACAGGTCAGCTAAAAAGTGTTGACCTGTCAATGGGAAAAATTCGATGAGTGTCTAGCACGTTTGTGTGAGGCTACAGACATGAGACTCAATTTTTACAATAAATAAGAGGCTGTGCAAGCCATTTGTCATATTGAGCTGCTGATGTCAAAAGCACAAGGAGTTTCCTCCTCAGGCACCAGCTGGAGATACATTTTGGAGGATTCCTGAGCTGAATTCCCTGACAAGGAGCATATATTTTATCAGTGCATCTATCAAATCAGGGGAATTTCCTCAAGCAGAGGGATATGTCAAAGGAAACCAAGGTCAAGTTCTTTCAGAATTCTCATTTTCACAGCTTGTGCTCTTTACTAATAAAGTAAAGATTACTAATAAAGTAAAGCAAAGTTTGCTTGTGCTCCAGCTAGACTGTAGACACTTGGCAGGAGAAGGGAGTGCTCCTTTGATGCTGAACATCCATTTGCCTACACAACTGGAAGTTGTGCAAGAGTGAATATTGTGTTAAGAATAATAGATTGTGTTAAGCTTAGTCCTCTGCCTGACAAACACAAGCCTGAATTTATCACCTATTCCATCTCCTACCTATGAAGAGTATGCAGGAGTGGCTCAGGCAGGCAACAGGAGAAACACTCATACAAGGAATTATAGTTTTCCATCAGGTAGTTATGATTTACTTCCACCTAAATTAAAGTGTAAGCTCAAAATGAACCTCTAAGCCATGTTTTAGGTTTCCAGAGGACAGTGTTTGATGTGCTACGCTGCCTCCAAGAGATTCCAAGCCCCTCAGCTCCAGAGGGGTATATCTGACACCTCGTCACGCTTTGGGGTGTGACACAGAATGATCCAAGCTCGTGTCTGCCTGAAGATATGAAGGTCTTAGCAGTGGTCTGGAAAGCAGCAGCAGTGTGTAAACAGGTCACTGGTTCTGCTAACAAGTGCTGGCTCTCAGCACACACTGACTGATGAACCCAGACAACCACGGGTTGTGGAACAGCCTGGAGGTCTCAGGTTAGAGACATGCTTCATTGAGAACCACGACTGAACAGAAGTGGTCAGATGCCTAGATGTGGAAGAGGGATAGAATTTCTTCAAAGCAAATCTGTTGGTGCTGCCTAGAATATGATATGAAAAGAAATAAAAGAGCCTGTGAAGGTGTGCTCCTAGCAAACTGCATGACTATAGTCACCTCAAAAAGGGAATCTGGGATAAACAGTCCACAAAGAATGATGGAGAGGGGAACAAGAGTAAGAAAAAGAGAAAAAAAAACCCTAATGTGCAAATAAAACTGGAGCCTTCAAGCACAATTCCTTAGGTCTAAGCATGATAATTGTCAAGAAAAGCTGAGGGAGTCCTTGGAAATGATACTTAAGGAAACATCAATGGATCGATTCAGGCTAGGGGGAAAGAAGAAAAAAAAAAGAAGAAACAGGCTGTGGTACAGTCAGGATGGGATAAAAGGCTGGCTCTGAACTTAAACACTTCATTTTACATTGCAGAACAATGATCCTGGGGCAAAACAACAGGAATGAGGTTACAGAAATGGATGGCATGACATTAAGAAAGCAGTTCAATGTGTCTGCTGAGGTGGAAGAGAGAAAAGAAACCAGTTAATCTCCATTAGAGAATTTTACTTTAGAAGTCTGGGAATAACTGTTCTTAAGGAGCTTTATCAAGTCAGAAATGGTACAAAGTGAAAAAAGGAAAATAGAAGTCTGTTTCCAGAAGGAAAAGGGAGCCCAGCAAATACAGATTTGTAGATGTGACCTCAACAGTGCTGAACAAAAATGGAAGGGAAAAAAAAATAGAGAACCACCTACACCAGTTGTTTTGGATAAGATAAATACATTTCTAGACAAAGTTAAAGGTAGATTCTATTTGAATTTCATTAAAATTATTGACTGTGATACCAAAAGGGAATCTATTAGCCATGACTGAAAAGAACAGTAGTGAAGAAACTTGAAGGAAAGTTCAATGGGAGATGGTTCCTGTTGAAAGGAAAAGTACTCAGCTGAAGGAAGGTCACTGGTGGGGTTCTTCAATGAGCAACACTCCCCTAGTCTTAAAGTCTATGCTGCCTTCTGTATTTTTATTGCTGAATTTGATGGAAATATTAGGCATGATGATGTCAGGCCACTTCCCCTTGACATGAGGTTGGAGGCATCATCAAAACTCAGGAGGCCTGGGACTTGAGGGAAGGAATCATGGAAACGTGATGAAATTCAGCAGTAGAAATGCCCCTTTGTGCACCTGGGACATGATCCAAACCACTCTAGATGAGGCCAGCCAAACGTATTCTGGATCCACTAGAAGTGACAGAGAAGTACAGTGGTGATCTCTGGTTGGCCAAGGAGTGACTGGGAGACACAAACATCAGAAGTGTGATGTCTGGGAAAGTCAGTGAACCATTAAAGTTTGCCAGTAGGATACTACACACAAATTCCCCTCACTTTTCTGGAGGAACATTGAGAATGAAACCCAGGCACCTACTAGATCTGCTACTAGAATGAGATGAAGAATAGAGAGTTTATATTATGTCAGCCTGGCTTGTTTAGCATAGAAAATAAAAGGCTGTGACGCTGATGAATTATGATAATGAATCTTAGAACATTCTTATAATAATAAATATTCTCACACGATGGAAACCTCCACCAAGAATGGAAAAGAGATGTTTAAGCTAAAGGAACAATGTTTTGTTTCCATGAAAATTTGCCCTTTTTAGTAAATCCACTTTTTTTTTTGGCCACCCCAGATCTCAGTCAAGTCATCTGTAGGTAATGAAAGGTAATAGATGTTTTCTTTAGTTTGGCAACCTCAAAAGTGTGGTTGGGAGAGAAGAAACTCATCACATTTCTATTTTGCCTTAAATAACTCGACGTGCCTAGGAACTGAGCTGACATATATATCAAAGCAAAAAACAATAGCAGAGTGTTTTAAGCAGAAAAAAAGAGTAAGAAGAAGTCAAAATAAACGTAAACACAAGACTAAGTCTACTCCAGAAATTAGAGATAAGGGAGATTATTACTTTCCTGCTTTTAATGAGCTCTTCCTGCACATCACTTGTTCTAACACTCCATCAAAACACCTAAAGTCATTTCTTTCCCTTACTCACCATTTTATGCAGAGGCATGGAGGGAAGATTAAGAAGAACCTTTTTTTTCCTTCCCTCTCCCAGGTTTTATTTCAGCTGTTTGGGATCCCTCTGAAGACCACTGCAGTAGTTTAAATACTGGATATTTATCACTGGTGCAGAGGGTGAAACACTAACTGCACACCACACTCCCTGCCCTTTTAAAATATTAATTGATGAGTAACCATCTATGGAACCTGAGAATGTATTAACTCTTTAAGTGAAGATCTGTTTAATAGCATAGTGTAGCTCCTAGGTGATTTAAATCCCACACAATCCTAATCCAAATCCAAAATCCAAAGGGTTCCAAGCCATGTCAGTTCAATATTTAACAAAACTTGGGTTTGAAGCCTCACAGAATAAATATTGGTCTGCTGCTCCAGCAGGACAAAGGAAACCAAGTTCCATCTTCCTGAATGATGTGGGGATGTACATAAATAAAGGTTATATCTTGAAATTTAAGGCTACCTGCTTTTTTTTGGCTTGTTAATTTTCAGCAGTTCCCATTTTATGGGCTAGATAACAGGTTGGGTAATGGTCTGCACGTCCCTGAATCACCATCCCTGGAGGGGTTTCAAAGCCCTGGAGATGTGGTGCTGAGGGACATGGGTCAGTGGGGACCTGGCAGGTCCACAAATTCAGAGTTCAGAGGAAAACTTTGAAGCTATCACATCCAAGATGTGTGACTGCAGTGCTGGATGGACTTCAAAAAAGAACCAGTTGATGGAAATGGGAAAAGTGATGAAAAAAACACTTGGCCTTCACAGATATCTACAAATAAGTAACTTCTACATGACAGATTACCAGGAATGGCAGAGACAGGGCTTGATACCCCTTCTGGGGTGTAGAGGAGAGCCTGAAAGGTGTTTAATACACTTGAAATAAAACACTAATAGTGTGAAGATCAGCAGTGTTGACCAACCCTGCTGGTACCAGCTCAAACATCAGAGATGCTCAGGCCCCTCCTAAAATTTGAAACTGAAAAAGAAATTTCTAAGATATCCTCTGTTGTCTATGAATGTTCCCAGCTGTTCTTCACAATAACAACTTGCCTCACACCTAAAGAAATCAGCAGATGGACTCTTTCCTCTCCATATAGAAAAGCCAGTTAGAGATAAGCAGGATAAATCTAAGAGTTCTGTGCCAGCTATGCCAAAACACAAAGAAATATCACCAGGTATGGGAATCTGATCATCATTCCTTCAAATTCTAGTTTTCTCTATTAAATTCCAAGCTGCTTTACATAAGGGATGTCAAAAATACCACCTCTGATTGCTGCCACTGGATTCCTGCTTTATATTACTGAGTGACTGTACGAGGGAGCAGCGTGTCCTTAATTGCTACCACCAGGAGGGAATTTTCCCTCAGGATTCATTAGCTAAAGACTTCCTCCCTCGCCGAGTTGTAAATCCACAAAAGTCTTTGGCAAACTGGTGATTTGCTTTCTTGGAAGCCAGATGTGAAGCACCCAAACAGGTGGGAGCTGTAACTGTGAACGTATGAATGTGGTAAAATTAGCAATTACATCTATTTGTATGGCAGCCTCATAAAGTTGTTCTCCTAGTAAACTTTAAGTATCCACTCAAGTCATACTTAGGTGTGAAGTAAATGTTTTCAAGAGCCAATAAATTAATATAATAAATGAGGAGTTCTGTAACATTCTTAACCATTTGAGTTTGAGGGGTTTTAGCACAGCAGCAGCATCTGGAGTGTTACAGGATGGCTCAGTTACAGCCTGGTTGCTAAATTCAGACCCCTGTTGGAAGTTACATCAACAAAATCTTTGGAGATCCCTTCCAGCCCAGACATCTTATGATTCTAAGTGCCCTGGAAGGACCACGTGTGAAGTACTCCAGGACACAATAAGATGCAAACGTGTTGTAACAATATCTACACTATGATAGGAGGCAAAGGGGTGCTTAGAACATGGAAAAGGGTTTGCTTTTGGGTCCTAGGATAAGTGGTGGATTAAAAGTGTCTCTTGGTTTCCTTATTCTCAGCAGTTGTGCTTAAATCCCCCTGCAAATATGCTCCTAGTCCATCAGAGAAGGTGGTGGGAAGCTTTAGTGAATATTCAAGAGCAAGATGCTCTCCTGTGACAGGGTTGACTGACACGTGAGGGTCAGGCTTCCAAATTTCAGCCTGAAGTTCTGCCCTTCAAACTCCTCCTAGGCAGGAACTGAAATATCTCCTCTAGGTCATCTTCTGAGTCGTCTGGAGTGTGCCAGATAAAACTGGGCTTTGGGTCCTACAAGGGACCATGTGCCAGAGTTGTCTATGATTGAACAGGACTGGAAGCAAGGTTGCTACATTATTAATTCCACATTATTTCCTTCAAAACTGGATTTTTTTCCCCAAATTGATTTTTCACTGAGATGTTTTCAAGTGTGTTTTGAGGGTTGCTGTTTCTCCATGCTGTTTCTGTGCCTATATTTGGCCTCCTAAAAGTGTTTTGCCACAGAAACAAGTCCTCGTGGGGTACTTAGATGCTGCACAACCTGTTCTGCAGTAACTGCAGCAGACATGAACTTGTCAGCCTCTCCAACAGAGAGGACCTGAAGCAAGCTCAGCCCTCTGTGAAGGACAGGACAGCTCCCTCAGCAGGGGACACCAGCAGATAAAAGCTTGCACAAACACCTTTATAAAATCACCAAGAATTTTTCCATCCTAGGACCAAAGCAAGGTTATCTCATTACCCCAGTGATCAGGAGGTCCTTCTGACTCCATCTGCTGAGATAACCTGATCTTCCTGATCATATTTGTAGCTCCAAAATGTAAATAGGCAGATGAGATGTTTCCTAAAACTATCTGTGTGCAAGTGATATAGCATCAAGTGCACGGTCATTGTTCCAATATATTGCTTCAAATGCTCCCAAGACTGGAAAAAATTGATGTTAATCACGTTGGATTCTAAACCAGTTTGGAGCCTATTTGTTCTCTGGGCAGATGTGCCTAATTCCTGTTGTCATCCTTGCAAGTGCAGGGATGCACAAGGAGTTAGGGGGAATCCTATGTGCAGCTCTTCACTTTCTCTCAGAGTAGGATTCGTGCTGGTCAGTTCATCTTGGGCACAGCATTCTGTGAGTAGGAAAGTCCCTCAAGCATCACTGTGATGAGGTATCTGGCCATGTGAGCTCCTCACCCAGCACTGAGTAAGGAGCAGAGCTGAGAGCACTCAGCCCACCAGGACCTGTGCAGTGAAGGCTCCAGCTTCTTTTGGGACCTCACTGCAGGGCTGAGCTTCCCACTGGCCAAATAATTCAGCAGTTCCAGAAAAAAAGTGGTCTTGGCAGAGGTGGGATTTGGGTACAGATCGACCCCAATTAGAGCCTGGGGTTAAACCAATAACCCATTTATTTTTCATTTCCCATTAACTGCAGCAGCATCCCAGTAGTGCTGAATGTGTGTAGAGAACAGTGCCTGCTGCTGGGAGAGCTCTGATTTTTTTTTCCAGAGGCTGTTTTACACAGGGAACACCTTCTCCCTCCTCCTTGGAGTAGAGCATCTGATACAAAAAATAAATCAATCCATCCCAAAGCCCATGTCTGAGCTCTAACTGCAGAACAACGTAGCAGCCTTCCCACGTTAGAGCCAGGCTGCCTCCAAACTGGGGCCAGCACAAACCTCCTCTGTGGAGTGGCTGCTTTGCTCACACTTTACCCTCCCAAGGCTCTACCCAGCTGCAAGCTCCTGGTGACAAGGACCTCCCTATTTTTTACGTGTTTACACAGCATCCCTGGGAAGTTCATGGGGAGATTTGTCAGCTCCTGGCGTGATATCAATCATATATAAGTAATAGAGGACCAGTAAAAACACATTATCCAGGTAAGCTACAAAGAACATTCATTCTGTGAGGTTTCTACACTTCTCCCTTTACCTCTCCAGCTTTTAATTAACATACTAGCAGGCAGAAAAACTTTTCACACACACACAAGTCAAATAAAAATTCAGAGGCTACGCCATCGAAGCTGGAAGTTGGTTATCAGTAAGGTAAATTGAGCCACATTTAAAAAGAAATCAATCAATAAAAGGCTGTGGGGAAAAAAAAAAAGCCTTTTTTTGGGTGGTGTACATGAGGATTATTGTGTGAACGCTGTCATTTAAATTCTGCTTCGACTGCTGGCTCGTTAAACAGTGAAAGTTCACTGGTGGGTCTGCCAGAGAAGGGGAGGCAGGTGAAACAGCCCAAGCCCCCCCAGGCAAAATTCTATTTTCTGAGGCTGTGAGAAAAATCAATTTTTTTCCAGCCAGGAACAAAATCCTTTAAGTGATCTGATGCTTGGTGTGAAAATAGGTAACAACATCTATTGGCATCGATCCCCTCCCTGAGCCCCACCACTCCCCCAGGTCCTTACTGTAATAAAGAGGAGAAAACACAAGCAAAAATCAAAAAAAAAGGGTCTCAAAAATCAGGTATTTTCCCCGTTCAGGCTCCTGAGCTGCCCAGGTGACAGGGAGATCTCAGCAGCAGTGTCAGAGCAGGCAGCACAAGGAGAGGCTCTCAAAACCCCGAGCAACACATCGCTTTGCAAAACAAAGAGAGAGTGAGAAAAAGAAAAGGAAATTTAAAAAAATCTCATTGAGTACCTTTGATTCCTGGCTGGTAGTTGATGCTGGCGACGGGGGCTGCTCCACTTCATTCTCTTTCTCCACACTCTCCACGCTGACTTCAGTCGTGCTGCTCGGAGGAATCATTTTACCTCTAAATCCCTGCTACTACCAGGGGGGAAAAAAAAGCTACAGACCTTCCTCGCTTCTCTTCATTGAACGTCCTCTTTCTTCTCTGCTCTCCTGGAGAGAATGAACTCCGACCACTCCGTTTCACTACATTTGCAAGACTAGAATTCTCTGGATTTTCTTCTTTTTTTTTTTTCCCCCCTTCTCCTCCTCCTCCCCCTCCTTCCTCCCTCCCCTCCTCTCCGCAATCCTCCTGCCGGAGGAGTAAGTTAGCGATGGCTCTGCAGGTCGGTTGTGTGTTTGGCTCCTGGTTTTTCCCCCAAATCCTCCCTGCCCTCCGTGGGGAGCAGAGTCGTGACCATCAGCAGAGGGGAGTGAGCTGCAGCAGAAAGCCCCAGCCACCAGGCACACGCAGCGGGGCACTGGAGGGAGGAGTTGGATGCCTGGTGCTGTGAATAAGCTTTGGAGGAGCTCGTGCTGTCACCGTAGAGAAAGAAAGTAACCCCTGCACCCTGCCAGGAGCTGGGGAAGCATTTTTGCTTTGGAAGTTTGAAGGGTGGCTTTATAGTCCTCTAAGTCTTTTCCTGAAGGAGGACTCTGGAAACAGAGGAGAGAAAAAAAAATGAGTCTTCCTTTACCACGTCCCGGAGAAGATGATTTAAAATCCTACCTCCCGTCTTGAAAGCTTCCACTTTATTTTACAGCCAAAACTTGCTAGCCACTGACAGGGGAGAATCCGAGGAGAATCACCTGTGGATCCACGTGTCCATTGCTCCCTTCCAGGGCAGGGAAGCCCAGCTCTGAGCCACGCTCACACGGGCACACATCCTATAGCTGGGGGTTGTCATAGTGATAACGCTCCAGCGGGTACCAGCCGAGGCGAGGCAGCCACGGGGAAGGGCCTTTCCCAGGGATGCTGCACCTCAGGGCATGCCTGAGGCTGTGGTGGCACCAGCAGAAGGTCATCAGGACGTTGCTGGCTGGCTCAGGTTGTTTTATATCACTGGAGATGTGAATCTGCTGCAGAGGTGCCCGTCAGCTCTTTTCCCTGCTGAATGAAGGTCTGTCCTGTGAAAGGTCGGAGGGATGTGCTCCTCTCCAGACAGATGCTGCTGGAGATGCTTCTTTCACTTCAAGACCACAGGAAAAACAATCCAAATGTGTTTCCAATAAGCAATGCACACATCCTGGAGAGCAAGAAGACCAATACTGTCACTAAGATGATCTCTGCTGGAGGTACAAGTGTTTGGAGGTGATTTGCTGAGTCAGAGAGGAGCTTGAGTAGCTCTGGGAGAGGGTTTCCCTTCCAGCCCCATCACAACTGGAGCTGCCTCACTGGCCCCCTCCACCTCAAATAATCCATGTGGGAAAGCAAAGGCAAGTTTTCAAGACAGTAGGGGTTATGAGGATGAAATCCAGAGCAGAATTTGCAGCCTCTATGTTCTTAATAACTATACAGGAGCCAGGGAAAAAAAATAAATTTCAGCTTTTCTTTGAATCCCTGGTGAATTTTCAGGACTGGTCATTAGATAGGGAAAAAAGCTTTATATGTTTGAATCAGAGCACATAATATAGTGAAATCTGTAGCAGGCAATAAACCTGAAATGCTGCAAGGCTATTTGTACAGCTACTTCAGAGCAAAAGTGTGTTTTAGGAGCTGTCTGCTGGCAGAACCTATTATTTGGCCTGTAGTGGCTATCACCATTACAGAGATCAAAATGAGAACACTGGTTGATGTTGAGGCAGTGTCAGTGACAAGTGAGATGGAAGCAAGGAAGCACAGAGCTCAGAGGGGCAGATTTGGCAGGTAAGCAGCAGGATTTACTTCCAAGGGTTTGATTTCTAAAATACAGCAGCATCTTAGATGGTTCTCTTCAGAGCTGGAGGAATTCTCCAGGTGCAAAGCTCATTTCTTTCACTCAGCAAGTGAGATTTGGGCTCTGCTGTCAAAATCAGCCTCCTAGCAGTGAGTGGGGACTGGGCAGAGTGAGTTTGGGGGAATTAGGGCAGCTCCAGCTCTAGCAGTGACATCCTTCTCTGATGGTCCATCCAGCCTAGCCCAGCCAAGCCAGAGCACGGGGTTTGTCCTCTGCAAGGATTGTTCTGTATGCCCAACAAAATGACAAGTGAAAACCACCAAACTCATCTTCTTCCAGTTCCCCAGCAGCGTTGTGGACCAGTCTGTGCTGTTAAGAGGCTCAAAACCATCTTCTGGTGAACTTGTAGGTCACCTTTAAACTGATTCTGGAGTGGCTGGTTAATAGTTAATGCTCTAAACGTTGTAAAATCTGGCACACGTTTAGTATGAAGAACTTGTAACGTCATGACTGTGTAAGTGACTATCACACCACTCTCTGCTCTGGGTTTTTTGTTGTTTTACCAAATTAGTACTGACACCTGCTGCACTCCCTCTCTTCTCCCAATTACTCACTTGTCAACCACGGCTGATCTGTCAGCTTCTTGACAATTAGCCTGGGAGAGATGAGTCAAACCTAAAAACTCACCAAAAAAAGCAAAAAAAGGAAAAAGAAGCTGGAGTATTTCTTTTAGATTCACTTCCTTCCACAAGAGCTGGCTGTTGAAAATCAAATATTTGGTAGAACAATATAGACTGCTCAAATGTAGATGAACCTGCATCTCCTCCCTCTCTCCCCCACGTCACTCCTGAGAAGTTGGATTTGTGATTGCTGCTGAACAGTCTCTAAGAGGAGGAACGTGGTGGAAACGTGAGCACAGTGCTGAACGAGAAGAAATTCATCCAATTCTCCAGTGGAGGAATGAATGTAGATTTTTGGAAAGGCAATTTGGATGAATAAAACATGAGAGCCAATTCTCAGCCCCCTGCAAAAGAGGTACAGGAGTAGAGCTGGATTTCACCAAAGGAAAGATATGAAATCAGGTGTAAATTCCTCTCCCCACGTGTTTACTAGAGAATAATAAGAAGTAAAAAGGAGAGAGGGAGCTCTAGGTGTCCTCATTCACCTCCTGGTGCATAATCCATCCCATATTCCTGAGTGGAGAGGGTATAAGGGAGCAAATAGAGTTCTTTGCTTTCAGTCCAGTCTTGGTTGTTCACTGAGCAGCTGACACAGTAACAACCCCCAGTGGATTCTGCATGCCAAAATACCATCTACAATCACCATCAAGCTGGAAGCACAATGCCCTGAAGGTATTCCCAGGACTGATGGGATACTGGTGCTTTGCATTTTGCCTAAAAGGATCTCAAAGTACTTTTCAGAGTAAAAGTATTAAACCTCCCACTGCTCCAGGGAGGGATTATACTGTAAAAAAACCAAGTAATGGTGGAGGAAGCCAAACCAACAGGTCTGTGCTTCTATTTAAGTGGGGAGAAAAATGGAACCTCTGCCTGGGTATTAATTTCCAACCCCTCTTTGTCTCCATCCACAGGGAGAGATGCAGAGATCACATTGGCTCTTGGGCAACTTGAATCTGCCTTTCAGAGAGGTCGTGGTGAGATGGAAACACTGGTACCCAGACATCCAGAGCAGGAGAAAGAAGAACGTTGCCTCCTCTTGTGACAGAATGAAACGTTTGAGAGGGGGAGAAGAGGATGTAATGATGAAAGATGGAATTTAGCCAAGATCCAGCATGTGCTGTCTTCAGGCATGCACAAAGCCTTGCGATACCTTTAAATAACCAGCGACAGTCCTGACCTGATTTCACATCTCTGCTGGCAATATGATCCCTTCTCACTTTTTATAGGGATGGGATATAAAAAGAAGAGGCCCGTGGAATCAATAGCACCGTTTCCTGCAACTCACAGATGCTCCTAGAAATTCCTGTCATTCAATAACCATCTACTGGGCCAAGAGGACTGTAGCAGGAGTGCTCTGAAACAGGGATTTAGCTGGGTACTAAATCCTTTCAAGGTGTCCATGCTCCAAATATTTAAAGAGAGAACAAAGACAGGACAGTTATCACCTCCTCTAGCCTCTGTGGACTCTGCTTTGACCTCAATCCTGTGTCATTGGGTCATAAAAACATTTTGGTTAGAAGAGACCTTTAAGATCATCAAGCTCAACCCTTTCCCCAGCACTGCCAGGTCCACACTGACCCGTGTCCCTCACACCACATCTCCATGGCTTGGAAACCCCTCCAGGGATGGGACTCCACTACCACCCTGGGCAGCCTCTTCCAGGGCTTGACAACCCTCTCAGGGAAGAAATTTTTCCTGATGTCCAACCTAAACCTCCCCTGGTGCAGCTTAATCATAATCATTAAGATTTTTTTGATGGCTCTCAGTAACAGTCAGAAGGGTCTCATCTAATCACACCACCTCAGCCAGCTCAAACCATTTCTTTTCCTCAGTCTTTTCCAGGGTGGGGTGGGAGGAATCCCCCACAGGGTCACCATGATGGATCTTGGGCTTTTTTTCTCCTTTCTGAAAGGCTTTTGATAAGAGGAAGCTTTCAATTGCCTCTTTCCTAGACCTTCCTTGACCTGCACTGCCTCTTAAATTCATTTGTCTGATTTTTTTTTGCCTTTCCAGACAGGAGCTGGGTGTTACAGCTCCCAGAGTTTTAGCAGATTTGTCTCAGATTCCTGTTTCCTCCATTCACTCTGCTATTGAACCTCATCCTTGTGAGCTATTTCTTAACTAATGCCAGTGAAAATGCCTTGAGTTTTGCTTAGACTGGAAATAGAATCCCAAATAAGATCTGGCACACATCCCCAGCCTAGCTGGTGGTGAACACAAGGATCTGTCTATGCATTTTTATTTTCCATACAGATATCTTATGGCTAGGCACCAGTTTTTAAAAGGCTGTGATTACACAGGATTTCCTGCCTTAGGTAGTTCCAGCATGCCTGTCACTGTAATATTTAGGCACCAAGATGCATGCTGAATGCAAAAAGGAACCTCACTGTCAACTGCAAACCTGCAACAGTTGTGCTTTGGAGGAAAAAAAAGGATTTCTTGGTGTGCCCATGAGCTTGGTAGGGAAAATGGGGCTTTTTCTCCAGGCTGTGGTAGAATTTAGCTACACACAGCAAAGCTTTTGGACCCTATAGGATGAAAAGCTTTCTAGAAAGATCAGAAATTATCATTATCAAGATTAACATTCTGCTCTAATCAGATTAGTGCATGTGTCAACTGAAATAGAAGCGTGTGTGATGAGGGTTGCCCACAATTATGTAAGTTATTATAATGATCTATTCCAGCTCTCCAACAAGAAGGAGATAAGTGTTCAGCCTGTTATAAATCTGATGGGGAAATGAATATTTTGCAGCTCAGATACATCAGCTTTGTTCCTTGAATCTTGATAAGGTGCAAGAAGCTGAAAAATATTGATGGTGGGTGGGTTCTACTCCAGTTCGAACTAAAAATGGGAAGTAAAATTTGAATTAAGCAAAAAAATAAAGGTAAAGATTAAAAAGGCTACAAGAGGTCAGCTGTGATTCTATAAGGATTTGCAGTCTTTTATATAAAGGAATAAAAAAAATCAGTCTGGTGCAAAATGATAACAGGAAGATATGTTTGTCTTCTTGGTAAGAAGACAAATCTGTCTTTATATATAGATATATCTATATTATCTCTATATATCTATATCTCTCTATATAATATATGGATATTTTATCTATATATAGATCTATATCTATCACTATCTTATGAGCTTATCAAAACTAATCAATACTCTTTCAAATGGATTCAGGTCAATTTAGATAGAAAAATTTAATCTTACTATTAAGTCTCCAATCAGTGATAAAACCACTAAGCACTGTAGTTGGGAGCCTTCCCAACCAGATTTCTTCAGAGAAATAAAATCCATCTTTTTAAAGTGCTCCAGTGCATAGAATTGTTATATTTTGGTGCTTATAACAAGAACAGCCCAATACAAGCTACTCCCAATTCCTAGGGAGGGCTAATAGTTGGGATGCTTTCATTTAGCCAAAAGCAGAACTACCAGAACTAAGCCTGGATGGTTGGAGAGGTGTAAATTCAGTGGCCCAATAATCAAAGAAAGAGAAAGCAGAAGTTTATGGCAGTTTAGGGATGACCATCACCTTATGACATCAGTTATTGTGTCCAAATGGGATCCCAGATACAAGGAAACCCAGCAGATTTGGTAGCCCACGTGATCAGAACATTCAAGAGATGCAGACAGTAAATCTAATTCATGCAATATTTGGCTGTGTTCAATGATTTTATCCCCAAAATTTCCCTTTTGTTTCTCCCCCCAACCCTGCCATTACGTTAGAAACAAAGTTCTGCTTTTCTGCACTATTAGAAAGTGGAAAAAGAAGTATAAAAAAAGAAAAATTTAAAAAAAAGGAAAATCCACAATGGTATTTTCAAGACTAAAAGCTTCAACAAAGACATGGAAATAAAAAAGTGGAAGGTAAACAGGTTTTTTTATAGAGATATATATATTTATGCTGCATATTTAGCACAGGAATAGCTTCAACTATTGTAACCTTGTTGAATGACAGACAACAATAAGCACGAATGCTTTTGGAAATGTTAGTGCAGTAAGGACTCCATACATCAAAAGAAGTAGGGCAGAAAATGATCTGATTTAGGAAAAAAAAATATGTTTGCTGTGTATTTGTGTGACCCCCTAATGAGAGCTTTTTGTAGGAAATCTGTTTTTGTCTTCCACACAGAAAAGCAGAGACTGGGAATGATAAAAAAAGCAGAGCTGTGGATGATAATATTTTAACTGTGAATGGTGTCTAAAGGCTTTGACTTCTTTGGGATGTTTTTAAAATCCCCTTGTACCCAGTGGAGTTACAAGGATGCTTGAAATGTGTCTTAAAAGCCATTTCTCCAGGAATTGAAATCCACTCTGCTCAGATCATCGTGGGATTTTTCCAAAATGCTTCATGGGCCTTTCTCTTCTTCCACAGAGGTGAAGGCTGCCTGCCTCTGACCTAGACAGAAAAGCTGGACCATAATAGAGCACTTAGCTGAGCATCCCAACACCACTTTGGTCCAAAACAGTTAAGGTCTGTTTTTCTTGTTATTATTTTCCTATTAGGCACCTAAAAAGTTACTCCTACACCTCATGCTCCAATCCAAAACTCAACACAATCTGGTGCTGGTTTCACCTACCTCAGACCCATATTTTACTCTTAAAAAGTGAGGATTGAAAGCTTTATTCTACTGAATCAAAACTGTGTCTGAGCTAAATGCAAAAAAGTTTTAAGTAGCATAAAATCCATCACAACAAGAAGCTGCAAATGATTTTTTTTCCCCCAATTCTTTATTGTTAGGTGTTGTTTGCTTAGCAGCTGGTAAATAGGCTATCAAAAAAAAGACTTGGGGACAGTTTTTCAAAAGCATGAATGACACCAAAGTCCTGAACTTTGGTTAACAAAAGACAGATAAAGATAATTTTCAGTTTACAGAGAACACATCTTCCTCCCACCCAGAGAGGAACATTTTGAAAATTACAGTAAAAGCTTCTGTGCCAATTCTAAGAAACATCTTCCCTGAGCAACACAGCTTTGCACAGGGAGTTTCAATCCTATTATTCTATTGATGAAGGGGAGTCATTCCCATTCAACTAGCAAAAGAATAAATATTTTGAAAGAGGATTCTCTTAAAGGGATAAATGAAAAATCCTGGGACCACCAAAAACAGTAAAAAAAGTCCCAGGATTTCAGCCCTGCAGCCAAATCCAGGTGGTTCCAAGTTTGACCTATCTGCTACTACCTGGGGGAATAAAATGATTCTGAGAAACCAGGTCGTAACACTTCTCTGGCAAACAGATCAGAGTGCTATTAGATCTTCAGCAGGCAAACCATTTTCCTTGTTAATTATATGCATCTAATGTCAGGGAGCTAATTACCCGAGAAAAAAATTAAAATCCCTAAAAGAGCACAAAAAAAGAACTGAAAATACAGAATACAGTCAAACTTCCTTGGAGTTTTCACTCATGACAACGTTCACCTGAGAGATCAACATCAATTTTGACTATGTTTTAACTGTGGTTCTTTTTTTCTTTGTTGTTTTTCTTTTATGTTTGGGTTTTTTTTTTTCCAAGTGGCATGAAAAAAAGGAAAACTCATCCTGGCATAAATGACTTTCAAATTCTTACCTCTTTCCAGCTCTTCTTGTCCCATCTGACTGTACCAAATTACCCTGGTTGTTTTTTTTCTTTCAGTTGCTATGAGAGAAACATCCCTGGAAAAAAAATACAAAATTACTCAGTGAAATCCAGCTTTATACCAGCATCCATCTCACCTCCTAGAAGATTGCTCATAAATTGTTAGAGCAGAAGAATAACAACTGCTCTGTTAATTATTTAAGCCCATCAACAGTGATTGGTATAGAAAACAGAGAGTTTAGGTGAAATTCCTTCCTGAAAACAGTTTTCTCTGTAGAGATGTTTCTTTAACCTAAATCAAGACATTAAACAACTGAGTTAGGAGAGCTTCTGATGACCAGCTTGACTAGGGGAAGTTAATTAATGTGGAATTATCATTTTGATAGCTCTTTTTTTTTAGATCAAACCTAAAATCTCTGTTCCCAACTTTCAATTCCTCTGCTACCAGAGGGTATAATATGAGCTGAGGGCAAATTTAGAGAAGAAAGCACCAAAAGGAGGAATAAGCATTAGCTTGATATTACAGAAACTATATTAACTACATCACCTGGGACAAGAGAAGAGACACAAATTAATGGAATCTTTGCTCTCATTTTAAGACTCATCCCACGAGGGAACAACTTGACAAAATATCAGTTACTATTTTAACTGATAAAGCTGAACCAATTCCTCTTCCCTGTCAGACGTTCCCACTCAGAAAGGACAATCCCTGTTTTTAGCACACACGTTCCTCTTTTCTGTAGTTTTTGCTCACCAAGTGTAACTATTCCCACACATTTCAACACAGTTTAAAAGCCACGTCCCTGTTTCAGCCTTGGGGGTTCTTATTAATTCCCTTCAAATTACATCTTAGCTCAGGAAACCAGGATTTTCTGCTTTAATTAGTCACCTTAGTTATGGACTTGTCTTCCACTCTCAGTCCTGGACGTGTAAATGTTTTATACATTCCCCATAAGACCAGATTTGCTATTGGAAGCCTTATCTAACAGTTTGTCAGGGCTCTCCAACAAATTTAACCATTTTTTTTTTACTCAGAATACCATTCCACTATAATCTCTAGTGGGACTTATTGGCAGATGTAGAGAAGTTGTCATCTCAGGCAGTGTTGTAGCACAATACAGAAGAAGTGAATTCCTGCACTGCAAAACAGGTCTGTAAGACCAACAAAGCCTTGGCCTTTATTAAAGACTCATCTTTTAATCATCATATTAAAGACTTAGATGGAGGTGAGAGGAAAAACTGCCTCCTATTTATTAGAAGACCTGTCCATGATAGACTCATTGGCCATTTTGGCTTGATGATAGTATGAAGGGCTACCATTCAAACTGAAGAGGAACAGGTGAGCTCTTCCACCTTGAAATTCTGAGTTACTAATGTAAAGTCTAAATGTCTAAATGACTCTTGAGGCTTTCCTAAGCTCACTTTGTCAGTTGTCATGCTTTAGTCATGTTGGCACGAAGATATGTAACACATTCTGAAGGCTAAGACCTGTATCTACTTATTGAACCACCAAACATCTCCTAATTCCCTCACTTTCAGACCAGCACAAACTAGTCTCTCCCACCCACACTCTACCCTGGCCTTTGATGAGAAGAGTTATGCATAATTTGCCTCATCTCTTCAGACAAATCTCTCCAGTGTTTGTCATTTCTGACGTGGACAAAGTCTCTCAAATCTGTGAGTCATTAGAGCTTGATCAAGCCATGGGAGCTCATGGAAGTTGTGTGCTCGTGGAAGAGCTTTGCTTTCTCATCTCTTGTGAGTCTTTTTCTAGGCAACTTGAGCTATGATCTTGCTACAAAAGGAATGTACTGGCTATACTGTGTTGAGATGAGCTTTTAATTTTGAATATCAAATCCTTCTTGGTTACCACGTACATCCTGATGCAGATCTGAAATGGAAAATGGATCAAACGTTGCACAGTGCTCCACATCACCTTCCTTGTTTTCCAAAAATGGAGCCATTTGATTTTTTTTAAAATCCCTTAAAGAAAAAAAATAAAGGTAAAAGAGCAGCATACTCAGATTTTCTTGAGGATGACAGTTTGAGTTGGGTTTTGCTGGGCCAGATAGATGGATGGCAGAAATCACTGCAGTGCTTTCAAAGCTAATGGCAGCACTCTAAATCTGCACAGCAGAATATTGGATTATGAAGCACTCACAGGCCATCGAATGAAACTGCAAAATGCATCTCTGATTTTGGTGTAAATCTTGTCAGGTGGTTCATCTGTTTTAGAGGAACACAGTTCCTGCAAAATTGGATGCACTCAACTTGACTTAACTGTGTCTTAACCATAACAGACCTTGAACCCAGCAGAACACCTGATGGTTTTAGGTTTCCACACACTTAGAGCCATCTTCTTTACAAGGGTTAATAAAAGAATGTTGGCCCTTATTAAATTCCATATTATCACAGCCTTCCTGTGACTGTTTGTCAAAGTCAATGGCTGATTTAAAAGCTACAACAGAAATAAAGATTTTCTTTGTGAGTAGGAAAGTCCCACCTTTAGGAAAGAGTTCAAAATCCAACTTTACAGATATATACATAAAGGCTGCAAATGCTTTTCTGGGCAAAGAGTGCTGTACTAATTGTTTTGGTTAGCAGAAATACATCCAGCAGAGAATTAGCTCCCCGGCCACCACTATGAAGTCAAGAAGTCTCATGAATTTAAACATCTTAAAATTTAGGGTTTAAAAGAAAAACCATCTGAATTTTGCTTCACACCGTGCAGGATCCTCCTCTCCCTTGCTTCCCATTTGATTTGGCAGCCTAGAAGTCAGCTCATTTCAGGCACAACCCTACCCTATGTCATCCTTCTTGTTGCTCCAGTCTAACTCCCCAAGCTTACCCTCCTCACATGTTTTCATGCTGCTGCTTCTGCAAGGTCCATTTCTTATGCAACACTGGGGGCTGCATTTAGGAGGTCAGTGGTCCTAAGCAAACACCTCAATCCCTGGAGCAGAATTCAATGGGATCCCTCAATTATGACAGGGTTACAAGACTTTGATTTGGCAGCCTAGAAGTCAGCTCAGTTCAGGCACAACCTATGCCATCCTTCCTGTTGCTCCAGTCTAACCCCTCAATTATGACATGGCTACAAGAACTGGGGCCCAAAACTACACCAGCTGTAG
>NW_008633240.1:2268-2529 GCF_000691845.1 Merops nubicus | reverse complement strand
GCCCTTCCGTCACCCCTTCCGTTCTCTCTCTTCGGCTGCTGGCTGCTTCGACTGTAGTGGCTGGCATCTGAGCAAGACTTCACCCATTCTGCCTTTGACCCCGAGATGTGTTTCTGAACTGGTTTCTAGAAGCCATCTCCTGTACCCAGTCACCATCTGTGGCTGAGTCCAGCCTGGGACCCTCTACCCAGGGGCTGCTCCCCAGCCAGGGGTGACGGTGATGTATTGCCATCAGGGGGGAGTTGGGTTTGGTACTAGCTT
>NW_008633240.1:1029-2189 GCF_000691845.1 Merops nubicus | reverse complement strand
TCCCCTTTGCCTTATTCGCTTTCTCCTTCCCTTTGAGGGCAGGGCAGGGGGTTAACAGAGAGTGTCTGTTAGGGTGCTGGGGGCTGCCCTGACCCCAAACTGTGGCAGATTTATTGGCACCCAACACGGGGCATGAGCAGAGCTTTGATTAATTGCCTGAATAATTCTCTGTTAAAAGAATATCACCCTTTTCTTCGCAGACTAGAGTCTGCTCTATAGGTGATATAACCTTTTACTTCACAGGCTAGAGTCTGCGATTCCATTTCATCTTAAGGGTATTCAATATGATTGTGATTCTTATTGTCTTGGTTATGGAAAAAAAATATGTTGTTTCTGTCATTGGCAGTGAATCTGTTGTTAGTTCTGTTTGTTTTTCCAGGGCTTGTTATAACGTGGTGTCGGATTGGGAGGCTGTATGGGTGTATACTTCGGGCAGGCACTGTAACCTATAGAGTGTATGTCACTCCCGAACCAGACATTGCAGTTCCCCAGGCTCCACAAGACTCTGCCCCCACTCCACAAGCCCCCCCCACAAGTCCCACTGCTGTTGTCCCAGCTCCCAGACCAAGTCCTGCTGCTTGCCCAACTCCCACAGTGAGCGCTGCTGTGGCTCCAGACCCCGCAACAAGCCCTGCTGTTGCCCCAACTCCAACAACCAGCACTACAGCTACACTAACAGCCCCTGACGCCACTCACCACCACTGCACCAGTAAAGGTTGCTCCTGTGAGTAAGAAAAAGAAACAAACCAAATGCCTAGAGACATCTTAAGGAGGAGGTGCCTCTCAAGCAGAATCAGGGTCAAAGTCAGAACCAGATGCAAAGCCTGATCCCTCTGCTATAGGAAAGAAACACCTAACAAAAACAGATCACCCAGTATGATCAGATGATGACGGAGCAGGTCCTTCAACAGCTACCCAAGGTTCAGATGATCAAACATTAGGCACTTTCAGAAAAAAAAACATCTGATGAGAATTCATCAAATACTAATGTCACCACTAAACCTCTGCCTATAAAAGAGCTGAGAAATTTAAGAAAGGGCTTCAGCCATCATGAAGGTGAACCACTTACCACTATCACTGTAGAAGCAGTCCAGGCGACTGAAATGATGGGGTCTGAACCCCGAGCCCCCGACTTAAGGTTGACCTATGGGTGCTTCCCA
>NW_008633240.1:0-852 GCF_000691845.1 Merops nubicus | reverse complement strand
AGTGTACTCCACAGAGCGTCCTGGTTCAGGGAGGACCTCCTGACTCTACCTGGAGCTGGGCCCCAGTCTGCTTAAGACCTTTGCGAACATGGGCTGATCAGGTGAGAGTCATTATGTGGTCACCTTTCTCTTGTGTTCAGCTTGCTGGTCTGGCTGTTTCCCATGCCAACTGTGGGCAACCTTGCGTCTCTGTACCGCCTGTTGTGGGTTGAGTTATGTCCTTTGTGAGATCGTTGGGGGTAGCGTCAATTATGTACCAGCTGATTGATCTGTTTGTACCCCCAGCGGTCATTCATGGAATGTCCTTCTTGTCTACAATACAGTCTGTGTATTGGTTCATCTTCCTGCTGGTGGTATCATTTTTGTTGGGCCTGGTCATTGGCAAAACAGCGACACATAGACTTCAATGTCAGAAGGTGAAGGAATAGGATGAACTTTATTACAGCAAGCGTCTTTTGTAGATTCATTAGATTATTGACATTTTTGTTATAGGCTTATTGGCTACTAAGTTGCTACGGTACGTTCATTGGTCCCTAAACCCAAACATTCACCAAGGCCAAGATGCAGAGTGTTTATCAGGTGTTTATCGTTCTATTCTCAAAGCTCAAGCTCTCAGCATGTAGGAAAGTAAATTTCTCACAGGCAGTAGCTGCAGCTTGCTGACTGCAGCTAACAGTGGAAAATAACGCAGCATCCACATACCACCTGGCTGCTTCAGTGCTGGGATAATGGGGCCAATGTCATCTACCTGGATGGTAGGGAAGCCAAGCAGTTAGGATACCTGTCTAGAGATGGAAGCATTGACAAGGCATTTGTGAGAAAGGACAACACTGTCAGCCTCTGGAGGTGACT
>NW_008633239.1:18183-20523 GCF_000691845.1 Merops nubicus | reverse complement strand
GTGGCACATGGTCGAGTGCTGTCTACAGGGTGGGCAGCACAAAGGGCAGGAGGAGATAAATATACACCAGAAAGGTAGAAAAACATCCCCCCCCTTTCACTTCGTGTGTCCAACCTGGGCTGTTCACCAGGGTTTGAAGAGAAAAGTGGGCCACGCTTCTCTGGAAATGGTGCACAGACCATGGAAATGGTCTTTGGAAATGGTGCACAGATCTCTGGGATCCAGCTGTTCTGCAGAGCTGGGAGGTGGAGGGGTCAGGGTGGGTTTAGGGACCCCGTGCCCAGCACACACACCACGGCTGGGTCTTTTCAGGGTGAGGTATTTTGGTCCCACGCATCAAATCAGTCTTGCTGTGGGGTAAAGCGAGGGAGGAAGAGGCTTCAGGCTGGAGCTGTGGGGAGGGAAGAATAAAAGAGAGAGTCCCTGGGGTCTGAGCCAGCTTGCTGGTCTTTCCCTGCCCCCACTTAAGCTCCACATGGACTCCTGCTTTGTGCACAGTTTTGGGAAGTGGGCACAATGTGGCTCCAGAGGCTGTGATGGCAAGAAGCAGGCCTGGGGAGGTGGCATGGCCAGGGGTAGAAAGATGTGTGGACGCTTGTGGGGTTGAAGTTGAGCCCTGAGCAGCCAGGATTACCAGGGGAAGGACGTGACATTTCTTGCTGTCTCTACAGAGAGGTTTTGCATTAACCAGCTGGCTATGACAAGCCTTTTGTTGATGCAACATGTGGTTTTGGCTTTCCAGAACCCAGTCTCAGCTCCCTGTGCCGAAATACATGCCCTCACTCCTGCTCTGAAGGCTGTCTTTGGAAAGAGATGCTCTCCCCTGCCTGCACAGTGTCTGGTTCCTCATTCTGGCTGCAGCAGGGAGCCCCTCCATCTGCCTGTCCCCCAGCCCTGTCTGCCCCCTGTGCTGCTCTGTGTGTGGTTTCAGGCTCATGAAGCTTTGCTCAAGGCAAGTCAGTGCTGCAGAAACCAAGAGGCTGCTGTTGGGATGATGTCTCAGGACAGGCAGCAATGAAACTGCTCTTCAGGCCCGAGCAAAACATTTGTGCCCCGAGGATCAGGCCAGCAATGGCTTGAATTCAGTACCCTTGTCCAAAAGCTGCAGCTGTTTCAGGAACTGCCTCTGCCCAGGGGAAGCTCTTTTCCCTTCTCTTCTTTAGAGGCTGGGCTAAGCTGTGCTGCAGGGAAACCCACTCCAACCAGGCACCTGCTGGCTAAATTCAGAGGCAGGTGAAGGACTGAGGCAGCCATGTGGTGCTTATTTCATGGACACGGGTGCTCCACAGGCAGTGTGTGAGAGCTGAGTTGGGCCAGGGGCTGTAACTGTGCCTAGGGAGTGTTAGGAAGGTCGATTCAAGTGCTGGATCAAACTTTATCTGTGTCAAAGTGTAGGTGTTGGACTGCATGGAAGAGAATAGAGCTTCTTTCTCATCTCTTTTCTTCTTCTTTTTCGAATTATTATTTTTTTTAAATAGGTCAGGGTGATTGTAGGAACAAGATCAGCACGAGTAGTGGCACTATGCTGGCCACAGGACCAGCAGAAGAAATATTGGGAGGTCTGAGTCCCTTTGGACCAGCAGGCAGCTTCAGGAGCCAGCCATGACCCTGAGCAGCCACGGATCACTTGGGGGGTGGGCAGGAGGGGAGACCATAGGGTGCTCCTGCCTTCTGGCCCAGCATGGACTGGTTGAGGTCAGGCCGGGCTGGGGATGCCGAGGTGAGGACACAAAGCTGGTGAGTCTAGCGTGGCATCCATGGGAGCAATCGTGGCAGCTTGGTGCCCACCACGGGATGAGGTTTGGGTCTTGCTCCCCAGCAGGAGCCCCCTGGGGCTGTCAGTATGGTAGACTGGACCTGAAGTGTCACCCATCCAAATGGAAAACATCTGGAGGACACAAAGCTGGTGAGTCTAGCGTGGCATCCATGGGAGCAATCGTGGCAGCTTGGTGCCCACCACGGGATGAGGTTTGGGTCTTGCTCCCCAGCAGGAGCCCCCTGAGGTTGTCAGTATGGTAGACTGGACCTGAAGTGTCACCCAGCCAAACGGAAAGCATCTGGACTCGAGGCCACTGGGCGCTCTGTGGGATCTGAGCCCATCTGGAGAGCACAGGTTGGGGTGGGGAGGGCACCACCGCTTCCAGCCTGCTGGGCTCCTGCACGAGGCCTGGCGAGCTTGGCACGGCACGCCGGCCCCCCACCAGCTCACACCCCCTTCCCCTTCCCCTGGCTTTTCCCTCCCCTGTTCCTTACCCTCATCTTCCCACTCCCCCCCCCTCCTTCACCCCGCAAAACAACCGGCAACCGGGCACGGCGGGAGGGCGCGTTTCCGCATGGTTT
>NW_008633239.1:17459-17829 GCF_000691845.1 Merops nubicus | reverse complement strand
CTGGGGGGGCCCAACAAATACGAGGAGGATGCCAAGCGGCCTTACTTCACGGTAGACGAGGGCGAGGCGCACCCCGAGCCTTACGACGAGAGGACACTTGGCTTCCAGTACGACCCCGAGCAGCTCGACATAGGGGAGAACATGGTCTCGCAGAACGACGGCTCTTTTATTTCCAAAAAGGAGTGGTACGTGTAGCTCGGCCCCTCGCTGCTCCACACGCCCACCCCCCTCACGCCCCTCAGAGACTTAGGCCGCGCCCCGCACCGCCGGCGGGGGCTCGTTGCTTACAGATCATTTGGTTGGTTTTTTTTTTTTTGGGGGTGTCCTGGGGAGGGGGGAGGTCGGGTAATTATTTCCCCTCGGGTTTGGT
>NW_008633239.1:0-17328 GCF_000691845.1 Merops nubicus | reverse complement strand
CCGCTCTCTCCCCCCCCCCCCCCCCCCCTTCTGTGGTGTTTGTGTTGGTCGGTGGCTTAGGTGTTAACGATTTGCTTTAACGACTGTTGCCCAGCCTGTATATTACACTCTGTTTGTGTCTCCATGTCTCAGAGTTGCCCCTTCAGCCCCAAATTCCCTCCCCGAGGTTCCTCCTCGCACCTCCTCGCCCCTGAAACACTGGAATTTGTTTGTATGTTGTCTTCTTTGTTGTTTTTTAACCCTGGGAGGGGGTCAAGCCCGGAGAAGAGCAGAGGCCAGGAAAGTTTATGGCAGTGGAAACATAGGTGCCATTATCAGGTGAACTGATGATTTTTCTTTTTTTCCCTAATTTTTTCTTTTCACTGGGGTCTGGGTGGCGTTTCCATTGCCCGCTGCACGCCTGGGGAAATCCATTCCCAGTTTTTAATGACTCAATAAAAGGAAAATGAGGAGAAAGAGGGAGGGGAAAAAAAAAAGCCCTAGAACAAACCCCAGGTGCATGGGCTGATAGCAGGGCAGGGAAACAGAGCTGCCATTTTCCTCCTCCAATTTATTATTTCCTGGCTTTTCATTTTCTGGCTTTGTTGGAGTGTTCTTTTAAAAGAAAGAAAAGGAGTATTTATTGCTGACACAGCCACAGAGCAGTGAACTCTGGCACAAGGGCTGTGCACACACCTTGCTGCCGTTGCCTGGGGATGGGGACCAACCCAAACAGCTTCATTTCTCCCCCAAAACTCGCTGCCTTCAGCTCTGGGCTGCAGACCCTTGGCAGGGCACATCTCCCAGGATACCACCCGGTGTCTTTGAGGGCTTCAGCACGGGGTCAAGCCCCAAAGTTTTGTTATACCACTAAGACTTAATTGTCATGTGTTTACACTTCTTTTTTTTTAGGTCAGAGCATAGGGGTGCTTCTCTCTAACTCTCCTAGCAACAACCCCTGCCCTTAGACAGAGTGCTTAGTCTGCATTAATTGCCACTTTTCCAGTATCCCATCCCTCTTCTGAGCAAAGATTGGGTAGGCAGGGCAGGAGTGAGCCTGGGGTGTGGATCTCATCCTCCTCCCCTTCAGCCCCAGCGTTGGGATGGGAGGCTTGGACTGCTGCTGGTTCTGCTCTGTGTGTAAATGGGATGCCAGACTTCAGGGCCCTCTGCCTCACACTGACCCTAGCCAAATTAGAGTCACTGGGTTGGGGATTATCTTCCTTCTTGTGGGTTGTTCTGGGTTTTGTTTGGTTTTGTTTGTTTTGTTTTTTAATTTGATCTATAAATGAATCTTTTTTTTTTTGTTTTAAAAAAGAAATCCCCAGTTTTCTGAGCTGTATTATCATGCACATCTAAAAATAGCAGGACTGATTCTCCTCCTGCCTTACCTGCTGGGTTTTGTTCCACAGCATCCAGCAGTTATCTTGCTATAAAAGAGTGGAAGGCCAGACCCATGCAGATGAGTCAAGGTCAGATCTCTGATCCAGGCAGCTTCCAATGCTTTCCTTTAGCATGTGGTGCTTGGTCCAGACAAGGTGAAGCTCAGCCTGAGCCATCCACAGTTTGTAGCTTGCTTTTCCTGCATTAGAGGTGTAGGGGAGTGGGAAATCCAGTCCTTAGGCTGTAATCTTTCTGCTGTTCCTGCCAGGCCTCCAGGCTTCCTGGCTTCTGGCAGAACAGACAAATGCCACAGGAAGGCTGCTTTGTGTCCACTCAGAGCAGGGTGGACAGATATTCCCTTGAGATCTCCTGGGCTGAACCTTTAAAAATGCAACTAATCCTTCCCATGTCCATCCACTGCCACCAGGAGCACCCTGCTACCAAGCAACCCCCAGGAAAGGAAAGGAAATTAAGATCTCTCCATCTCCCTGATTGAGGGCTGGTTATTAGGGGCAGCTGTAAGCCTGCAGAGGGGTTGAATTCCCTCCAGTGCCTTGGAGTAACAGCATCCACAGGGCTTTAATCCTTCAAATATGAAGCCTGGAATCTGGATGAGGACAGATCACTGTACTTGAGCCACAATTTATTTTGGGGGAACATGGGTTATGCTGCAGAGCCTGCACAGTTTAGAGTTCAGAGATAATTCTCAACAAAGTCCATCTCTCAAGCAAGCAATACTTAAGATTTGAATTTCACCACTCTGCTCTAGGAAGAGTTGTGACAGTGCCTCCAACACCAAACTCTGACCCAGCACAGAGTGGAAATTGGTGGCACAAACCCTCCTCTGCACATTCTTCCCCTGCACAGAGAGATGCTACAAGAAGGGGGATTTGGAAGAAAGCAACCTTGTATAAAATCTGCAGGATTTTAATATCTGTGGGTTGTTTCCTGTTCTGCATTAGTCACAGGCAGGGGCCACGAATCTGACCTGGCAAATTCACACTGCACAGCACTGCAGGGCCCCAGTGAAGCTGTGGCCTAAAGTCCAGAGGTAAAAAGCTTTGCAAATGGAGCAGACAGGCCTGGGAGAGAAGGGGACAGTCTGGTTGGTCTGGAGTTGAGGTATGGCTTGCAGGAAATAGGAACAAGGAGCCCTAAGAATTAGGCTTTGGTAGTTATTAGCTTAGACACTTGGAGGTGTCTGGGTTTGAGATCTATCCTCCTTGGCTAATTCATTGCCCAGTCACACACTGTCCACATAGCTGCATGGGGGCTCCAAAAACCCAGTGAGATTCAGAGAAAGAAAAGGAGAGTGGAGCAATATGGTATTTCCAAGCTAGCTCCTATATAAACTTCCCTTTCCCATCACATTTTTTTCACTCCCCAGTGCTGCACAAGTCTAGGAAAGAGCTCAGCCACTTACCTCACTGGAGTGGTTCAGGAGAGGAGTCAAATGATTATTTTTCACCCAGAACCTGGGCAAACCTGGAGTGCAAGATCTTTTTTTTTCCCCCTGTATTTATTTTTCCAGTATTTCCTGGCACAGCAGTGAGGTACCCTGCAAGTTGAAGGGTCAGCAGTGCATTCCTCCCATCCTCAGGCCCTTCAGCATTGCTCCATTGGTGCAATTATCCCCACAGCCATAGAGAAATGCCACCTCTACTATGATTTGCTTCTTGCTGGCCTTTACAAGGGCAGCTAATTGGCCAAGAGACACTTGGGGTGGTAATTAGCCAAGCAATTAATCATTAATCCATAGCAAGGTAGAAGAAAAAAAGAAGTGTGGAGAAAAAAAAAATAAAAATCAGATTGCTGGATCATCTGAGAGCCATTTAGATCCAGTAATAGATTCCCTTCTCTGGGTTAAATGGCTCTGGGGGGGCCTTGAAGGTAATTAGGTCTGGTTTTCCACCAGCATCAGGAAACAAGTGGCACCTGTCTGTCCCCAAACCTGAGGGTCAGCTCAGTGGAGGTGTGTCATTGAAGACCATGTGCACCCTGTTCCTTGGGCCACCTCTCCAAGGGACTCTCAGGCTGCCTCAAGTGAAAAATCTGCTTCTCTACCTCCTTTTTCATCAGAGGTGTTAAGGAAGTTGAAAACTTCCCTGGCAAAGAGCAAGTGGAAGCTTCCCATCAGGTTTCCCTCAGCTTCCCATCATTTTCCCTTCCCAACTCGAGGCAAAACTTGTGGCACATCAGGCTGGGCAGATGGGAAAGCTGAACAGGCAGATGAGAGGCAGCAGGAGCTCAGCCTGAGCCCTGTGGTACCTTGCTCTGGTCTCACCACCATCTCAGCCAAGAAAATACCAGGTGAATTTGGGCTGAGCCCCCAGCTCCTTCCCTGTGTGCTGTACCAACACAGATGCATCTGTGTCACAACCCAAAATGAGCCTGCAGTTTATGTACAAACACACCCCAGCTGTTTTCCTGCTGGGGCTTATCTGTAAGATTATTCATTCCAATTCACCTTAGTGATGCTATTTGCCCTTATTTAATTACCAGATTTTTTTTTCCCCCTGTTGTTAAATCCTCTTCAATTCAGCCAAGGGAGAAAAAACCCCAAAATTAAACCCCCTGAAGATTCCTTAGCTTAAAAAAACTCACAGAAACAGAAATAGTAGCACCAAATTGATTGCAAAGCCATAAGGGACAAAGGGAGCCATTTTCCTGGTGTTGAGTCAAAAAAAGAAACACAACAACTGTTTGTCAGCAGTCACTGAGGGTTAGAGCAAGAGAGATTCAAAAGATTGATCTTCAAGCAATTAGAGAAGGGAATGCAATTAGGATGAGGGCTGTTTCTCTCTCCCATGCACAAGCACACACAGATTTTTGGAGTTTCAGGCACTGGTCGTTGTGCTCAAAGAGTGGAGGAAAAAAAACCAAACCCCATTGCCCAGCTCAGTGCAGGAGGTGGGTGAATGTGTCGTGCTGCAGGGTGCACAAAGCTCAGAGGTTTCACACTGTGGAAACAGGGGGTGTCCCAGCCCTGTTTTGTTCAGCAAGGAGGGTTGTGCAGCTGAAAATTCACTGTAAGGTTCCCACGTCCACAACCAGCAGCTCCTGTGACATAGCACCCAAGTTTTGGGGACCATTTGCTGGGCTGTGGATGATGGGCCCTGGTGGGGAGAGGAGATGCTGCCAGCATCGTGTGCACTGATGCCTGTTCTTTATTCTGCACAGCTTATGACAGCACTTTATCCTCCCCTAGCCTCCAATTTCACCCCCCTTCTTCCCTCCCCTTCGTATTGGATGCAATTTGCTGTCAATTTGAGCAACACCTTGAGAGAGGCAGGGGCAGCCCTGGGGCAGGGCGGTGTGTGAAGGTCTGAGGTCCAACCACCACCTCTCCATCACTCCTAAAACTCCCCAGGGGCTGCCAAGGGCTGGAGCTGGCAGAGGGACCAGGGCTGGGGTGCCAGGGAACAAGAGGATGCTGCCTTCTGGAAAGGGTGGGTCCAGTCCACCAGCAAGGGGAGGAAACCCAAGCCTTAGAGAGGGATGGAGTTTGTATTTTGGATCAGTGTGACTTTCCAGAAGTCATTTACCTGGGGGTGAATGTAACCAGCCTATGAAGTCAGATCCTCCTGGTATTGGTAGGGGAACTCTTGCTGAGAATCTGGTTTTCAACTTTTCTTTTGCCTTTCTTATTTTTTTTTAAACCATAATTCCTTAACTCCAGTGATTTTTTTTCTTCTTCCTCTTGCTGTAATTATCATTGTGGAATACAGACTAAAGACAGACAAACAACCCCAACCCCCCCCTCCCCTTGTTTGTTTTTTTTTTTGTAATCTGTGTTGTAAGTGCTTTTGTAAAAAATAAAAAATAAAAATAATAATAATAATGTAATGGACTTTTATGATTTTGGTTCTTTTTGTTTGTTTGTTTTCCATCCTTTGTAATTTGTTCGTTTGGGGTCCAGGGTTGGGGAGGGGGGGGGAGCATTTTCAATGGTTCTAATTTGTGTGGGCAGGGTATTGCATCACCCTTCCTTTTACTTGTATAAAAAACCAATAGTGGCTCAGCTGTGGAAAAAAAAAAATGTACTTTTTTATAAATAAAGAGTTTTAAAAGATAAATTCTCCTTTCCTGTGGGTCTGTGGCTGCGTCGTCGTGCATCCTGTGAGTGGTGGCTGTAACAGGGGCAGGAATGGGATCTGCTTTCCAACAACCTGGGTCTGTTCCTATCATAGGCAGTATTTTCTGATGAAAGTTGCTTGCAGATGAAGGCTAAGAGCTAAAAGGTCTGGAAATGAACCAGTGGCCTGGAGAAGATGGACAGGGAGTGGCTGGTTTTGCCACTGATACAGATGTTACTGCATGAAATTCATGGGCAGCAGACTCAAGAGAGAGAAAAATGAGGTGGGAGCATATCCCCTTATCAGTGCAAACAGTGAAATTCCTTGTGGAAAGATGCTGCTGATGCCAAATGTTAACCTGAGCTAAAAAAAAAAGTGGATAGACAAACCTAGAGAAGAAAAATCCATTAAAAGCTATTAAAAATGATGACACTGGATCCAGCTTAGGAGGTTGTTGTTAGCTACAGCAGATGGGACAGGCTATTGGGAAAATGTCAATACACACTTGCTCTCCTCTTACTTTTTCTCCAGGCATGGGATTAGTTGTGGTCAGGGCTTGGCCAACCTTTGGTTTGACACAGTAGGATGTTCCTCTAGGACAATGCTTGGTGGCCATGATGATCATCAAAACCATCTAAAACGCTACAAGGGTCTGTTGGGCTGTGAGATGAGTCCAGCTGCATCCCTGCATCTCTGCACTGGGAAGAACAGTTTGCCTTTCTCCTTTCCTCCAGCTTCTTGGCTGTGAATACATGCTACAAAGAGAGCCTTGTTTCCCAGAGATGAAGGCAGAGAGCTCTGCAAGATGCAGATTTCTGCAAGGGAGGGAGGGGGACACGAAGCAAAAGATCAGAGAAAATGTGCATGTCCTTCCTAACAGAGAGAGTTCTCAGTCTTGTGCTGAAAAAAAAGAGTGTGCTGGGCACCTCATTTTGGAAGGGATTAAAGATTTAGCCTTGGGGAGGTTTTCCTCAGGTGGAAAGGGAGGAATAAAAGAGGAGAACTCGTTATCAGGTGTCTACATGGCCAAGGGCATTGTGATCACTCTCTAGGTTGTATCTCTGTGTCCACAAATTGTACTCCTCTCATTTTCCCCCATCTGCCAGCTTTTCTTAGTCAGGACAGATGTTGGAAGTGTAGCTTTGCTTCAACCATTCAGGTCAGCAGCCCTACAAGTGACCCTGACAGCAATGCAGAGGGGCAGCATCCTGCAGAACTGGATCCCCAGCAGCTGGTTCAGCTGCATCAGCCAAATTTGGGGGGGGGGGGGAGAAAGAAAAGGAGCCCTGAGGAGCTGTGATGGGGGGTCTAAGATGGAAATAAGGATAGGAGGAGGCTTGGCCCATGGTCCTGCTGGGATGAGCCCCTGAGAAATGCTGCCCTGATTTCCCAGGCCGTGTCGTACAGTTAAGCGATGATGGATAAAACCCATTGCACGGGGCCTCTTCTCAGCAGCTCAGGTTGCAGAGAGCTGAACACAGCAGGGATTGACTCCCATGCAGTGCCCCCAAGTATTGTGTTTCTCTGGAACAAAACAGAAACACGTTTGGGGCAGAAATGCCAAGCCATGCTTGTAGCCCATGAAAAAAGAATGGTAGCATGGCTTGGACCTCTCCTCAAAGCCACATCTCTGCAGGCGAGCACTGCTGGCCCCAAAAGCCACTTCAGGGCTCTGACAATCAGCAGATAATCAGGGGAGGAGCTGGATCAGGGCAGGAGGAGATGAACAAGAGGCTTGTGTTTGTTCTTAGGCTGTATGCCAGCTGCTGATCGTGGTCCAGGAGCTGAGATCCAGCCTAGACCAGAGAGAACACCACGAGATTTATCTCCCTAGGACTGGGAGATGTAGGCAAAGAAATGAAACATCCACAATGAAACACAGTGCCAGATTCCCACTTGGTGCAAGCACATAGAACTTTTCTGGCTAGAATAGAGTTATACTAATTTCCACCCATACAAATGATGATGGCCTGAGTAAGATTTGGAGTGAGTAAGGGTGAGATACAGTCCAGCACAATCAGGGACAGACAACCTGCCTGGTGTCACTGGGGACAGGCACTTGGGAAGGAGATGTCCCTCCCATGCTGGGATTGATGCCACAACACTCCAAACTAGATGGATCTCCCAGGGATCCACATTCGTGGCAGACTCAGGACTGGAAGTGCAAGAGCCCAAGGGCTCCAACTGACAGGAAAATGCAGTTTAGCTGGGAGATGTTCAACCAGGATCTCTATGAGGAGGTGGGAGCTCGGGGGGCAGTGGGGATAAATCAGGTCACAAAGCATCAGTCCAGAAATAGATCATCTTCAGCCCAAAATTCATTGGGAGGTAACAGGCAATCTGTGCTCTAGTTCAAGTCAGAGCATTCAAGGTCATAGATACCATTAAGTCTCCTGGAGCTAGTGCTGGAAAAATTGAGCTGAGAGAAATTTGCCAGTTTAGAAGCGTGTTGGGTGAATTACTTGTAGTAACAAATATGCTTGATTAGGTTGTTTGGGGTTTTTTTTAAGGTTTCAGATTATTTGCAATCTTGAGTTTGACTTGTATGAACACATTTGTTAGAGGAAATTGCTTTATGCAAATGTATTCCAGCTGGGGGGACCTGTGACACCAAGTGCTGTTGAGCCTCAAATGCCCTCGTGGTGCCTGGCAGAAGGCAAGGGGGGATGGCTCAGCCTTCCAAACCAGGCATTTCACAGCCTTCCCTACGTGTTGAGGTGCAGGCTCTCTCTTCAATAGTATTTGCAGAACAAAGATCAGACTGTAAGAAAAAAAAAACACCCCTGGATGTGTGTTGCACACCTACAATTTTACGTAGTAGCCAGCAGAAATCAGTCAGGCGTGGCTGTGCAAGGCAAAGCAGGAGCACAGGAAGATAAATGTGTAGGTGATTGAAATGGACATTAAAAATGTTGTATCACCCCTCAGGGGCTGAGTTATTGAGAGGCAGTAATTTATGGCTAAAAGACCACGGGGCGGCTCCCCTCCCCCCCCCACAACCATCTGACTAAGCCCAGCCCAAGGTGAGTTAGGGACACTCCCTCCTCCATGGATTTCACAAACCCAGATCCATGTAGGAAACAGGCAGAGGGTTTTGTCTGCATTGTATGGAATTTGGTGAAGCAAATGGTTTGCATGGGCAGAGGCACTAAATGCTCCTTCTGCCTCTTTGCAGAAAACAGTGTAGCTCACTGATGAGATCAGGAGGAGCAGTTTAGTGCTGGCTAAATCCCAGGAGATGAATAGGGATCAAATCCCAAGGGATCAAAGGGAGCACCCTTTGAGTGCCTGGCAGTCAAACCTCTTTCTAGCCTCACACTTGAGTCCCTGACATATCTGGGGCTTTGCCAAGCCACCGTTTTCCTCCACCCACCTGCCTGTGACCCACTGCTGGCCCCATGGAGAGAAGGTACCTGAATGTTTTCATTCCTCCCTTATCTCACTGTTCCTCTCAAAACCCTGCCAGCCTGTTTATCTCACAGTTTCAAAAGGAAAATTGCCAACTTCACACCTATCAGGGTTAACTGATTGCCTGTCACTTGGAGGGAGGGAGTCCATCCATATGACCCCGACTGCACAGGCTCTGCTGGCCAGGGGGAATGTCTCCATCCCTTGGGGAACCAAACGCTTCATTTCCCATCTCCTGGCCTGATCTCATTGTCCTGCTGTAGCTCCCAACCCTTTCAATCACTGCTTTGCAATAATAATGAACAGCAGCTTTCTGCTGGCACGCAGTTTTGTCCACCCAGGGAGCTGATGCCCTCATGAAACTCTCATCCCCTGAGCTCCAGCATTTCCCAGTGTTCAAAAGACTGTCCTTCCCCACGGGGTGTGACACAGAGAAGTGAGATTACTCCAGCAAAGCTGTGCAGGGAACCAGGGAGAAGGCTCAGGGGTGGACTCAGGAGATCTAAAGCTTTATCTTGCTCATCATGCTTCTGCCTGTGGGTTTTACACCAATCCATGCTGTTACCATCCCCAGCAACTGCCTTTCTACAGGTCCAGTGCATTTCCCTTCCTGTACCCACCCTGAATCTGCAGAACCTGGAGGAAACTTCATTCTGTCTGTGCCCTTCCTGGTAGCTTAGCCAAGGAGGAGGCAGGAGAAGGAACAACCAGCAGGAGGGGTACCCAGTCCAGCTGTTGCCAGCTGTGTGATGGCCACGGCTGTTGATCTGGATGCCACAGCTGCCTGGTGTTATGAATGGAGAGCAGAGTCTGAATGACTCCAGTAAACACTTCAGAGCAGTCCAGAAATAATGGCATGGGGGCTTTATAATAGGAAGGAATGGTAATTAAATAGAAATTAGTTACTTAAATGGTCACTTCCTGGGGTTTCGTTGATGTCCGATTAACTTAACTTTTAATTTGCATAAGCAATAAATGTTTAATTATGTTATTAATATATTTGAGTTGAGAAGCTTATGGGGTTTTATAATTGGCATTTAACTAGATAGTTCCAGCGTATTAACTGATGTTTTATAGCTCCATGTGATGTTTCCCAATTATAACTGACCTAAAATTTTGCTTGAGTTGGACCTGCCTTGAACGTGTTACCTGAGCAACAGAACAGGGGGAGCTGAAGAGGATGGATGATGTGTGGAGCCCAAAGGAATGTGTGAAGGCAGCTCTGCACCCTTCATAGAGGCTTGGAGACTCCTTTTCCCCACCTTAGGATGCTCTTTCTGTAGGGCCCACAACCTTCTCTGTGTCAGAGAGGGAGTCACCTCCCCTCTTTCAGCATTCAGCTGACTGCTGAGCCAAAAAGGCTGACACACAGCAGGGGATTAGGGTGGGGAGAAAGAGATTTAGAGATGGGGAAGGCTGGTTACAACATGACCTTGTGACTGATCAGCCCTGGGACTCTGTTCAATTCCCAGCCCTTGATATTCCCCTGATCTCCTGCAGGTTGGCAACAGCTCCTCTCTCACCAGGGAGGTGTTAAGGAACATCCTTGGAGGTCCAGTTTCAATAGACTTACTGGAAATCTGTACTCAAGCATCTTCTGCCTTCTTCCCTTCAAAAATACAGGTGTTCCAGCAGGAACACTGAGCATTACAAGGGCTGAACAGTGTGCTGAGTCTATTCATTGGCTTCTCCACAAATCCAGCGACCTCAGCCAGGGATTGCTGAGGCACTGAGGAGGTCATGGGTTCCACACACCCTACCAGAGCACTGAGCAGCACCAGATCCACCACCCCTCCTCGTGGGCTCGGTGGCAATGTGCCCACTGAGAGTGATTCCCTCTTGACAACTCCTGAGAGCTGTCAGTTAGCCAGTCTTCAGCTCTTTTCTGTTCCATCTCCACACTTGCTTTGACAACTGGGTTAGTAGGCAAAAAATGACATTGTGCTTGACTGACAAGCACACTGGTTCCTTCCCCATGAACCACACAGACTGGCAGGGGTTGTGTTCTGGCCTCTTAATTCTTTATTCACTATAACCTGGGTTAGTTTTTTTCCCTTGGTGCCAGCAAATCACCCTATGGGATTCCAATCATCCTCTATGTCCTCTTCCAGTCTGCTAGATTTTAACCTTCTGGAGTGGAATTATCTTTTCAAAATAACAGCAGTGAGTTTGGGATCCCCTCAGCTAAGTCTTTCAACCTCTTTGCTTGTAAGTGAAGGATCCAAGGCGATGGTATCTAAAAAACTCCTCAGCCTTGTCATCCTCAAACACACAGAAATTGTTTCGTCGTCTTAGAAGCCACAAACAAACGTCTGTTGCTCTCTAGAGACAGATCATGAACAGCCATTCAAATCTTCTGCCTTTTCCTGAATCTTCACTGCCCTCTTGACCATAGCCATCTGGTAAAGTGCCTGTAGAACACTGAAGAGATTTTCTTTGCTCCTGTTGTATTCCCAAGGGCAAACCCAGCTTCTGTATCACTCCCCTGTCCTCATCAGCTTCTCTGTCCTGCTGACTGATCACTCTCTTCCCAGCTTTTCCATCTGCTCTGTGTTGCAGGTGGGGGATGCTCCCCATGAGCAGCTGAATAAGATGACATGGCTGAATATTGCTGCATACTTCCTAAAGTCAGAGACTGCCCCACAGAGCTTGTTGCAAGACATTTGAGAATTTAGGAGACTTTTCATTGCCATTAACAGGAGGGAGAAACCAGAAAGAGGGGCAGGAACATGAAGTCTGAGCTGCCTTCCAACCCTGAACAGATTCTGATCTGTTTGAGCAGAGGACTTTAGAGCCCTAATGGCTCAATGGTTGGACTTGATGATCTTGGAGGTCCCTTCCAACCTAAAGGATTCTATGATTCTGCATTTGTCCCTCTCCTGGAGCAGGGTGGAGTGGGGGCAGATGGGGACACACTGCAGCTGCCTTTGCCACGTCAGTGCAGGCAGTGACCACCTTGGCTTGTGAGAAGCAGGTCTCCCCTTCCATGCTGTCAGTCAGGAAGCTGCCTGTGAGAAGCAGCAGAGCAGGCAGTGGCACTAGAGTCCAGGTCAGAGCTCTGTGAGTGTCTAACAGCTTAATTCTCACACATGGCTGGCAGCTCCCTCTCTGCTCCAGGAGGCTGAGGCCTCAATATTTTGTCTAGGCTGCAGCAGGTCTCCAGGGTACTTGGGAAGCTGTGGGAAAAGGGGTGTAAAGAAGCACAGCAGCCTCCAGCCCTCCTTGCTGCTGCAGCTACCAGGGAGAGCAGAGAACTGCAGCCTTGCCCACCTTTCCCTTTGCACAGAGGCCAGAGGAGCAGAGCAGTTCCTCCTTGCCCTGCCACACATAACCCTTCATCTGCTCTTAATTCAGCAGAGATGCCCACAGGGAGCTGATCTCATCCTTTGGGGGCATCCAAGGCACAGCCACCCCCACATTGTAGGCACCCTGGAGGCAAAAGGAGACAAATAGAGCCCTGGGCACATGGCTGAGCAGAGTGGCATTCCCAGGAGCACTGCTGGGGATTGCTGAGCAAATTAACTCTATTAACTCAAATGATAAAGAGTCTGAGCTGCAGTCCCTGCACCTTCTATCTGACAGAACTCATCTGGTGGCTGCTTGTAATAGCACGACCTTAATGGACTCATCAAGGGAGCAGGGCTGTATCTCTGGCTAAACATGGATTTGGGACCACGGCGTGCTCTGGACAGCTAGCACAGGCTGCCAAGATCAAGAAACAGCCACTCTGGTGTAATGGGGTTCAGGATGTGGCCCCCTCATTCCTCCAGGAGAGGCAATTTCAAGTGTCATCACCTCCCCGAAACTGTACAGCAGAAGAAATAAATTACTAGAGGGATTTGATTGTTCATTACTCTGCTGAGCTGCAAGGAAATGAAGCAGAACTAAAATGAAGGGCTGGGAGGCAGTGGAAACATCAGATAACATTTCCCATCATCTCCTGGGCCCATCTTCTCCCCCAAAACAGGCTGGGGCACTCTCTATAGTTCTGCACCAAGCTGTGAAGCCCCTGGTTCTCTCAGAGAAGGCAGGAGAGACTGTGGAGTTGGCCAAGAAGGGTGGAGAGAGGGCAGGGTGAGGTTTGTGCTGGCTTTGGCTAGATGGGTTGGACAACGAGGTCGTGTTTGCCCCAGCCCCTGTTTGCTGGAGCCACTGAGTGGCACAGAGAGACAGAGACAGCTCCAAACCTGCAGTGACTGCAGAGGCTTGGTGGCTGAGGGGGAAGTGCAGGGCTGTAGGTGGGTGCCCATGCAGAGGGGCTCAGTTTCTATGGGTGGACACTGCTGCAGGAGGCTTCTTGCTGTTGCACCCTCTGAAAGTTGCACAGCAGAGGTCTTGCTGAGCCCTGTCCTTTCACACAGGGAAAAAAAGGCTTGCTCCAGGAGGGGAAGATAAACCAGCCCAGTCAGAGGGATCTCCACAGGAGCTCCCCCTACAACAGCTCCTCTGCAGGAGCCATCCCTCATCTCTGCTGGACCCCAGGGGGTTAACACTGCTCCTGTTGCTGATCTCCAAACCCCATCCTTGTTAGTGGCCACTGGGAAGCACAGCAAGGGAAGGTCACCAGGGATTAAAGCTGCATTCCAGACGTGCTTTTGCTGCCAGCAGCTACTTAACCAGATGCTACTTAACCAGGGATGATTCTGCTGCTTCCCCTGTGGGAGGGGAAAGGGAGAAAGCTGGTCACTGCTGGGGAGAGCTGAGATGCCTCCACCCTTGGTGAATATTGGAATGTGTGTGAAATCTCTGCTGATTATCGAGCACATCCATGTGTCCACTTGCAGTTGGGCATGACCTTCAAAGCAGGGAGCCCAGGGAGGGCTGGATCTGCACCCCATGCTCCAAAGCTCTCCCACAACCTCATCAGAGACACACAAGTGGTTGGCAGTCTCCTTAACTGCCAGTTGGGCTGGTAAAAATGACAGGGGAAAGCAAAGTGGGCAGGGAACTTAAAGGGATGTTGTGCTTAGTGCCTGGGCAGTGGGATACCCGTGCTGTGAAAGGACCCAGGGGATGCCCTGGCCTTCAGCACTGAGGAATTAAAGAGAGGATATCTCAGGTCACTGGTAGAGGGGCTTGGCAGTTGTGGGGGAGTCCCACTTGTAGGAGGGAGCAGGAGGATGATGCTGAGAGAGGTCAGGAGCATTTGTCTGTGTAACCAACCTTGGACACACTTTTGGACCTCTGCAACCTACAGAATATAACTGAGAGCCCCCCAGCAGCTGCAGGCAGGACACACATGGCCAGTGGAGCCCCCACACCTCTCCAGGACCCTGCAGAGCCCCCCTGGGCAGCGAGGCTGAAGCCCTGTGTGGTGGCTAATTGTGTAAAGGAGAGTTACATCAGCAAACACCCAAATTCCTTCTGGCTTACATCAGCGCAGGGAGGCAGAAGAGCAGCTCTGCCTTCATTTGGGCATTTAACCTTGGTTCAGCTGGCTGCATCTCCAGCTCCTGAGGTGGCACAAAACCAGAAGAACCTTCCCTTGCTGGTGAGAGAGGTATTGAGCTCTTCCTGTAGCTGCAGGAGTCTCCAGGAGGCAGGGATGGGGAGGGCTGGTGGTTCTGCTCTGCTCTTGCTATGCTTTTGTCAGCAGGTGAAGCCCAGACACCCCTCCTGCTCAGAAAACTCTGCCAACCACCTTTCCTAACCAAATTGCTCCTCTTCCCCGTGCTGAGGTCTAACTCCCCCCCTCTTTTCCTCACCACATGTCACCAGATGAACAGCACTTGGTAACAGACCTGGTTGTGGGTACTGCAGGGGTTCAGTGGTGCTGCAAAGTGACCACAGAAGGTTGTGTTTGCACTGGGACAGATTCTTCCCCCTGCAAAGTGCTCTCACAAGTGTTTCTTGCAGCCTGGTCTCCTCCACCTGCAAGGATCTGAGCTGGGGCTTAGGTGGAACTGAAATTTGTGTCCCCCCTTCTCTCCACCTCAGGCCAGGACAGAAGGAAGGGCCGTGAAGATTTCGGACCCAGCTCTGATGGAGGAAGGAGGTGCTGCTGCTGAGGGGCAGGGTGGCACTTCAGCCTCACACACTAACTGTCCAGTGTCACTGGCACAGCTTCCTGAGCAGTGTCTCTCTGTTCTTAATCCCTTTTATCCTCTGGATGCTTAGCTGGCCCTGCAAGAGATTCACTTAATACACACACTGAAGACAACTATCCGCAGAGAAAACCACCCCACCTCTCCTCCCTCAGCCTCAAAATCTCCAGTGACTTGCAAGCTCTGCTGTTGATCCTACCCTTTGGCCCATCAGCTTTGCCAGCTCACATCTCTGGGTCTCTTGGGAACAGCATTTCATTAACCCTTTGCAAACAGGAGGCGTCGTGGGGCTCTGAACCAGCTTGTGCCCCGGGGGTGTGTTTGCTATGGGAGCATCTCTCAACTTACCCAATCCTGCTCTTGTCTTTAAAACCAAACTGCAGAGCTGTGTTTGTTCTGCCAAGCTTTTCCACTCAGTTTAATTTAGCTCTGTGAACTCGCCGTGTCTCAGGCTCCCTGGAATGTGTCAGGTGGGGTGTATTATAAATATGCATCATCTGATCTCCACGTCTTGCTCGGAGGTTCAAGCAGGCAGAAAGAAGTCCCAGCAAATGTTAACTCCTTCCCCTGGAAGAGGGTGACAGCCCAGGTCACAGACAGGCTTACTGAGCTGGCACTGCACCAGGGCAGGCTGCTTTAGCCACCCAGGCTGCATCTGCTTGTGAGCAGGGATGCAATGGAGCACCAAGGTAACTAACTCCAGCAAGGCTGGCAGCTAGAAGAGCTACAGAGCTGGCAGCAGAAAGAAAGGAGAGGAATCCTGATGCCTTCTCCTTTTGAAAGGTGTCTGTGAGCAAAGCAGCAGGCTGCTGAGTGCCTTGGCTAGTGAGGCATGAAATAGCTGGGGATTTGCTTTGTGTGGGGAGGTGATAAAGGGAAAGGGAACCCTGCTTTGCAGTTGATTACAGATGCAGGCAGATCTTGGAGGAAAAGGCTTAGCAGAGGTGCTGTGCCTTGTTCTGCTGCTTCTCTGTGAGGCACTGAGGGATCAGGGGGAAGTTAGGAGGAGGCAAAGACAGGAGAAGGGTGTGCAGCTCTGTGCAATTCGTGCAGGGCTCCATTCCACAGACCTGCTCAGGCTGACTGTCACTGTGCCCAGGGTGCAGCAAGTGCAGAAGTCTCTGGCTGATCCCAGCTTTACACAAAAATTCAGTCCCAGACAGGCACAGACCCTTGGTGGGGGTGTAATGTCTCCTCAGTTCTTGATCCCAAGAACAGCCAGACTCCTTCAGGATGCAAATGTCCCAGCCACACAAGTAGAAGAGACCTTTCTTCCAAAAGCATGGCAGACACTGTCTCTTCTCTCCTTTTCTTTTGCCTCCACATCACTCCCTCCATACCAAGAGCAAGTGAGTCATTTCCTCCTCTCTGCCATACCCTTCTCTGGAAGCTTTCCAGTCTATCCATGTTTGCCTCACTTCAATTCCCTTCGGGAGCATCTCTCCTGCTAGCTGGTTCTCCAAAGCCTTCATTGTTCCTCCATTATTCTTCTTCACCATTGTGCTCTGCAGCTGCACTATTTCACCCCAGGGGCAGGACACGTGTGGGCAGCTCTGTCTGTCTGTCTGTGCTGTGCAATGCACCGTGGACTCTCTGCAGCAAATCTGAGCCAGAGCTCTCCCATGCAGATGGAGTCATCAGCCCTGAGGCTGTTTGGACAAGGGGGTGTTCAGAGTCAGTGCTGTGGAACCACACATCAGTTGTGGGCTGTGCCCGTGCCTGGTGCATCTCTCCAGGGCTGGCAGAGCCTAGTGGATATTCTTCACTTTTTTTGGGAGATGTGAACCACTGACAGCATTGGGCTGCTGGGTGTGATTTAACTGAGCCTTGGGACTGGGGAATTACAGTCTGAGCCCCTCACAAAATGTTTTAATTGATCTAGTTGGTAGAAAGATCTTCATCTGGTACTGGTAACTTTGGGAGATCCAGACCCACCCCCCATCAGGAAGGATGTTTTATGGACAGATAACCATTTTTCTTCCTTTCTTGCATCTGCTTCCATCTCCAGAAGAGCCACGGGAGAACAAAGTAAAGAACAAAACTCCTTTGAAAGAGACTGGGGGTGGGGTGTCCTTCTTTTCTCCTTAATTGTAATCCTGTGAATTAATTCAGTTTCCAGCAGGAACGAGGAGTTCCCAGCAGCCCTTAGACATCCAGATAAGGCTGAACTGTTTGTTCAGCCCCTTTGGGTTCTCTGATACCTGCCTCCCTGCCAACTGCTTCCCACCAACTTTTTGGAGAGTTTTAAATTATTCGAGCGTGACACAGAGCAAGGGGGTTTGCATTCTTAATTGGCAAAGCCTTTTCCCACTCCAGTCTGGAAACCCCTGAGCTGTCCTGCCAATTTAGGATGATCCTGATTCACCAGCCTTGCAAACATCTCCCCAGAGCTGCCCAAAAGCCCCGTCGATGTCACTGGATCCTCATCTGCCTCAGCT
>NW_008633238.1:14892-19044 GCF_000691845.1 Merops nubicus | reverse complement strand
TCCAACCCCTATGATTCTATGAAGAGTTCTTTAAATTCTGTGCAACTGATTTTCAACGATGGGGCAAAAACTGATGATATGCTAATTTAAAGGGGCATATTGAATGTTGCCTTTTTAACATGAAGATATTTGATCAGGCTTATAAATATATACCTATCTTTAGCAATGCTTACTGTAGGATGAGTAGATCAGAGCTACACCTAAAGAAATGCACAGAAGTTGGTACATTTCATTAGCTTAATCTGTCATGTATTGTTATGCCTTTTAGTGACTTCCTTATCAGGTATGAACTCTTTTCCATATCATTTGACAATTTGCATGGAAATAATATGTCAGACTAGTCTTGCTTTATATTTATCACAGTAAAACCTAGTGTCCACATGCAACACGGAACACCAAAACAAATACTTCAGCTTATACCTTTCCCAGTCTCTCTCAACTCATTCTCCACCAACATCATTCTCAGATGGCATTAGTATCAAGAAAGACAAGTAGAATTACCAATCTACCATTGAAGACTTCATGGAGTCTCCTGCAACTCTGCCTCCTTTGAGGAACATAAAATGAGACAATGGGAGTCCTGAGAACGGGCCATGGCATTGCTAGCCTATCCCTGCAGATAAAACCACCCCTTTGGCCCTGGAGTCAGGAAGAAACATGACTCTGGGAATTAGCTGTGGATCCTTTCCATGCATCTCAGCTTCTCACTTTTTTTTTGTGCTCCTGTCACACGGCATAGCTCTGACAGTCCACAGGAAATTATCTCTCTGGCACCTGCCCTCCAGATGCTTTGACTTGTTAGGCCAGTGGCTACTTCATCTTAACAGCATCTTTTCCCAATATAGAAAATTGTCTTTCCATCACCACCAAGGATGCCTGGCTATAAAGGTACTGTTAATGAATTGTTACTGAGCAGTGACATATATTATTTATTACCAAAAATTATGTGGGATCTGCAGCAGGAACTGACCTCAGCAGTCAGTTTATATTCATCCTGGATTCCTGGAAATGCAAAATAAAATTCCGTTTGCTCTTCCTCTTGTCTGTTGGGGTTTTGCAGTAGTTAACTTTTGGGGGTTTTTGTTTTTGTTTTTTGTTTGTTTGTTTGTTTGTTTTGTTTTGTTTTGTTTTGTTTTTCAATTTGTTTTCTTGGGTTTTGGCTGGGTTTACGGTGTTTGTAATTTAAGAACTGACACTGGTTTCATACCAGCATGTATGCTAATTGATTTGAGTTTGTAGTACACTGCGTTTTGCACACAAATGAGCACCGCAGTTGTATAATGTCATGTTATACATATGCAACATTACTTTTGATATACCTTACTATCTGGCAGAAATTCTTATATATACACCCTGTGGAAAATATCAATGTAGAGGGAATAAAAACTAATGTATATATGGTTTATGTGACAAAGTTTTGACAGCAGCAGGGCTGAAGGGATGGCTTCTGTGAGAAGAAACCAGAAGCTGCCCTCCTGTCAAACAGAGCCAGTTTCATCTGCCTCCAAAACAGACCTACCACTAGCCAAAGCTGAGAAAAACAGTAACATTGGTAGCGTCTCTGGAATAACATATTTAACATAAAGGGTAAAAAAGATCCATTCAACAGCAGTCTGGGGACAGGAGTGAGAATATGTGAAAGGAACAACTCTGCAGACACTGAGATCAATGAAGAAGGAAGGGCAGGAGGTGCTCCAGGTGCCAAAGCAGAGATTCCCCCACAGCTCATGGTGAAGACACAGTCAGGCAGGCTGTCCTCTTGTGTGTTAACCACCCATAGAGGTTAATGGTGGAGCAGATATCCACCTGCAGCCCATGGAGGATCCTACACCAGAGTAGGTGGATGCACCCAAAGGAGGCTGTGACCCCATGGACAGACTGCACTGGAGCAGGCTCCTGGCAGGAACTGTGACCTGTGGTAAGCAGCCCACCCTGAAGTAGTTTTTCTGGCAGTACCTGTGGCCCTGAAGATGACCCATGCTGGAGCAGTCTGTTCCTGAAGGACTGAACCCCATGGAAAGATCCACACTAGAGAAGTTAATGAAGGACAGTATCCCATGGATGGGACCCCACACTGTAGCAGGAGAAAAGCATGAGAAGGAAAGCATGAGAAGGAAGGAGCGGCACAGACAATGCATTATGAACTGATCACAACTTCCATTCCTCTTCCCCACAAGCTGCTCAGGATGAAGGAGGTAGAGAAGTCAGTAGTGAAGTTGAGCCTGGGAAGAAGGGAAGGGCGGGGTGAAAGCAATTTTAGATTTTTTCTTTTTACTCATTATCCTACTCTGTTATTAACTTGCAATGAATAACCAGTAAATAATAATTAATTCATTTAATTAATTTCCCCAAGTCAAGTCTGTTTTGCTCATGATTGTAATCCTTGAGTAACCTCGCTGTCCTTATCTTGACTTACAAACTTTATGTGTTTTCTGCCCCTGGCCTGATGAGGAGTGATGCAGCTCGGTGGGCACCTGACAGCCAGTCAAGGTCAACCCGACAGATGAAGTTAACCAAAAGATTAAAAAAATTCATTTTCTAGGGTGTTGCTATGTCCTGGATTGTTCAGGTAGATGCCTGGCACAGACATATGTCTGAATGCCAGCTTAAAAAATAACAGCTGGAGCTGGTCTATGGCTCTTTGAAGATGAACTCCTCAACCACTTGCCCTGTTCTTCAGGTCAGAAAGTTAAGTAAAATGAAGAAAGGGAAATCTTTATGTTCAGCTTTACCTGAAGCAGTTTAAAAAAATTTAAAAAAAAAAAAAAAAAAAGAAAAAAGAAACAGCATGAAGCCTTTCATTTTTGAAAAACAAATATAATGGTCTTGAAATCTCCAATATTCTCCCACCCCCATTCTCATGCACTCCAAGTTAAGGGTATTTTTTTTTTTCTGGATGACATTTAAGGACATGCTGCCAAGCCCATCTGTCCCTTCATTTGCAGTTAATTCTTGTTTGCATGAGCTTTCTACATGCTGTTCAATTTTCTGGTAGAGAACAGTTCGTTTTCTTTGTGCAGTGGGTTTCCTTTCTGAGACTATGCTGCCCTCCCACCACCTGGGGAGCTGCAACCTTCACACAAACTTACGGGTGATCAGTATTTCTGGAAAATAACTGTAATGAATACTCTGCACACTCAAACACTCAACAACGCAAAAAGTCATGCCTTGCATTATTTAAGTGGGCATCTTAAAATATAAGCTCTCAAAATCAGAGGGCAGTTTTGGCCTATGGTCTTCCATGACATTACTAACGGAGTTTTGTCAACTGTCTAATGAATTCCACCACCGTGGAAACAATACCTTCACTACATGTGATCTGAAAACAATGACTTACTCTCTAAATGGCTATGTAACAGCCATGGCCACTCAAATAGGTCTGATGACACTATCAATCACAAGTTGTGGAGGCCTCAAACCCCCAAACACTGTCTTGAATTATGCTGCAGCATAATTGCGGCTTTAATAATTTTGGTTTTTTAAATCCTCTACTACAATAAAATTAAGATTTTTTTTTTAACTGCACAAAAACAACAACAACAAATAAATGCGAATTAATTTTACCTTTCCACTATCAGAACAGCTGAGCCACAGCTTTTAAAAGAAACCACGGATGCAAAAAATCAGACATTATAATATTAAAAAGCCACTCCAACACCCATAGAGGAAAATTAGTCACTCTCTTTTAAAAATAGCAACAGCTGAAAAGCGTAGTTTAGAATAACAACTAGAATTAATCTTTATCATCAGATTTTGTAATATCACCTCATTGTCCTCAGTGCAGGGGAATATGCTTCTGTCTTCTTGGTACATGAAATATCATATAATCATATAAACATTATAGATCACTGGATTCTTACAATGCATTTCCTTTGCTCAGATTTATTAATAATCAATTCTGTATGTGGGACAACTCACTGACAGAATTTCAGGAAATAATTCACATTTATTATTTTTCATCCCCCCCTTTTCTTCTTGTATAACTTTTCTTCTCATTCTTTTTTTCCCTGCTTATTGGTATTACACCATGAAAGACAAAGCAGAGTTTTATTATACAAAGATTATATATGTTGAGTTTCAACTCCAAAGGAATTCCTAAAGGCAAACTACCTACATATTCAAGCTTTTAATCTACCTCATGCTTACTATACG
>NW_008633238.1:0-14861 GCF_000691845.1 Merops nubicus | reverse complement strand
AAAGAAGGATGTCTGAAAAACAAGAATATTTATTGAAATAAAAGGGAATTAGTAATAAATTGCACTACATAGATCGCACCATATTAGAATATGCAGATGCTTCATGTTCATGAACTACATTGACCAATGCACTAGTGGATTGAGTGTCATTTTCTCTATTACCAGATATACGTCTGCTTTACTAATTACCAAAGAACATAGAGTCCTCTACCCACTTAATGACATTCTTTGCATAGAATACCAGAGATGGGTCTTTACAACCTATGTCTTTGTGTCTATTTTAGAGAGTACGCAAAGCACATTGTCATCTTCAGATGGATAGTTTCTTGGCAGAACCTTCCACATCTCTCATTCTCTGTCTCCCTCTCATCCAGCATTTCACAGTTAATGATGCTGTTTCCTTGTGGGTATACACAAAAGGGCAAGTTGCAATGACTGTTTCTTAAGGTTTGCTTGATACTCTGAAAGTTAGGTTATTATCTGTCAGGCTAAGCTGAAACATCTGCCTTTTGGGAAACAGTTACTTTCAAGTTTGCAGCTTTCAATCTTTCACACTATCACTATAAAACCTGAAATAAATTTGACTTTCTTAAATAGAAACTACACTCCTTTGTCGTCTTAAAAGATGCAAATGGCAGCTGCTTTCTCCTATCCTAACCACTGAACACATGGAGAGGGCTAAGAGGCTTAAATTACATCACGTGTGTTTAAGTTAGACCTCTAGAAAAAAAACTTTTCTGATTCTTTGAATAGTGAAACACTGGAAGACACCACTGAGAGAAAAGGAAATTGTTGCCATTAGGTGGTAACAAGCACCTTTAATGGGAGGTTTTCAGGGAGAGGTTACATTTTGATATTAGACTAAATGATATAATAGCAAAAAAAAAAATACATCTCTTGGGGTGCATTAGCCCTTCTTTAGATACAATAACAGCACAACAAACATCAAAGTAAGTGCAGGCTGAGACTGAACTAATTGACTAGATAAACTGAGGGAGTAGATTGCATCAACAGAGGAGTGAAGGTATAGCAAAAATAGTATGTGAGGAAAATTATACATGATCATGAAAACAATATCTTACTTGAGCTCTAAATTTTATCAATCCATACTGCAAATTCTAGTCTTCATTTTTTAAGGTTATTTTCAGTAAGTCTTCAAGAATCAGGACAAAGCAGTCGGAGATGGAGAGGCTGTTTATCAAACACATGTACATGCTTAGAGGTATTAATTTCTGTTCTTTATCAACGGCCCATGTGAATGTATTGTGCTGCAGAGAGGTTGTTCATTTCCACTCACACTTTCCAAGAATGCAGTGAGGGAAATACACTCAAAATACAAAAAAAATACACTCTTGTGCATGACTCATAGACATACCCTTACAGCAGAAATATTGCTGCAATGGAAACTTTTGTCACTCTTACAAGGTCTGATTTCATTTAGAGTTTGTTGGTCTACAGGAAGTTAATTTCTGATGATGGTTTTGGCCAGGTTGCGAAGCTGGAAACTGAGAGATGGAATCCAGGAAAATGTTTTGGTTTTTTTTCCTAAATCTCATTCTCTTCTGAATAAATTGCTGATAACTTCTAAAAGAGATTTCAGCAACAGACAGCGTGCAAGTCTTGCTTGTATGTTTTGTGAGACTTTTTTCCTTGCATCCTAATGACAGGAAGTTGGCTTATTAAAAAATATTATTTATTTGCCTAGAAGAATGGCTTTGATGTAAGTCTTCTTTGAGTTTTTGAGGCAGGTGATTAGATCATCTTTTCCTGGGCAGGCATGAAAAACATCCAGACTGTCACATACAATCACAGTGTCTCAGGTGGTTTAGAGGGTTTCTGATTTTATGGAGAAACATTTTGGGGTCAGTAGGTTTTCTGCATATAGTAGATTCTAAGTTGCAGTTTTTATGATGCTCATGTAACTGAAAAAGTTGATGTTGTGGGCTGTGTTAACTGGACTTAACAGACAAAAGTCTGGATCTTCATAGTTCAGTGTTTCATATGTAGAGTAAGAATGTAAACAGTGTTTACATATGTAGAGTAGGAATGCAAAGGGAAACCCTCCATAGTGTTGATAAATAACTTCGGATTCACAAGAGAGATATATAATCTATCAATTTATGTAGCAAGCATACAAAAAGAGAGATGGTACTCTTCATTACTGAGAGGAGCACATGATAGCTTCTTTCTGAAACTGGGAAGGTGTTTACCAAAATATGTCTTTCAAAGTGCAGTAAGAGGATAGAATGAGGATACATTCTTAGATAAGATGATCAAAACTAGAACTTGTCTGCATTGCCATTTACATTTTGCTTTGGAAGAGGTATGAATTAAGGATGATTAATAAATTCAGCTTGATATTCTTTCTAAATAAAAAGAGGATTATTTATATTTTACATAATTAGAAGAGGAACTGATCATCTTCAGGTGCTACAGACTTGAATTAAAGATTAAAATATTCACTGTTGTCTGCACCAGTGTTCTCACAAATTTACAGAAAAGAAAATATCTTTAGTCAAATTCTATGAGTGCCGTTCAACCACTCATCATGGGTTGGTATCAGGACCAGTACTGTGTAACATCTTTGTTGAGGACATGGACAGTGGGACCGAGTGCACCCTCAGCAAGTCTACAGATGACGCAAAGCTGTGTGATGCCGTCGACACACTGGAGGGAAAGGAAGCCATCCAGAGGGACCTTGGCTGGCTTGAGAGATGGGTCCATGCCAAACTTATGAAGTTCAACAGGGGGGATGCTGGTTGATGAAAAGCTCAACATGAGCCAACAAGGTGTGAGTGCAGCCCAGAAAGCCAGCTGTATCCTGGAATACCCTGAAAGAAACATCACCAGCAGGTCAAGGGAGGTGATTCTCCCCGACTCCACTCTCATGAGACCCCACCTGGAGTACTGCATCCAGCTCTGGAGCTCCCAACATAAGAAGGGCATGGACCTCTTGGAGTGGGCCCAGAGGAGGGCCATGAAGATCATCAGAGGGCAGAAAACATCACCCCTATGATGATAGAACAGGCTGAGAGAGTTGGGGTTGTTCAGCCTGGAGAAGAGAAGGCTCCAGGTAGTCCTTTACTCCATCTTTGAATATCTGAATGGGATCTACAAAAAAGGTGGGGAGGGACTTTTTACAAGGACTTGTAGTGGCAGGATGAAGGGTAGCAGGTTCAAACCGGAAGAAAGTAGATTTAAATTAGATGTAAGGAAGAAGTTCTTTGCTGAAAGGGTGGTGAGACTGGAACAGGCTGCCCAGGGAAGCTGTGGATGTTCTCTCACACCGGAGGTGTTGAAGACCAGGCTGGATGGGGCTCTGAGCAACACATTCTAGTGGAAGGAGCACCTGCCCATGGCAGGGGGATTGGAACAAGATGGTCTTTAACATGCCTTCCATCCCAAACTATTCTATGTTTCTATGAACAAGTAATCTAAAGCTTATGTGATTAGAACTTTTAACAAGATTTAAAACTATAAAATATCATTAATTGTGTTTTCCAAACCAACAAAGCTAATATGGAAAAAATTAATAAGTTTTAACATTGCACAGTATTTCACTTTAGAGTGCAAGGATCAATAAGATTTGTCTATCTCTACAATAGTTTTACTTAGTCATCTTTCACCCTTCAATTTCTGGAGTTTGAATTTAGAGATGACACTGTCTCCAAATTAAAACTGTTCATCCTTCATTGCAGAAAAGGTGATACTTTGTGCTGGTGAGGATCAGTGCTTCCTTGACTGTTTCTTTTGAGAAATCAAAACTTTTTTTAAAAAAAGAGATCACTGAATTTGATCACTACTTAATGACAAAGGTGGACATTAAAGATCTTGTCTAGCTTTAAGATAAAAGCTTTCTGTTTATACTACAAGGTCTGGCTGCTTGGAGGTAAGGAGCACAGCAGCAAATCAACAGTGCTGTTCCACACAGAGCAATCAAGTGGCATAGAGGAGGAGCAATACACTGTAAAGAAGTGCAACAGGAAACTAATTAGAGAATGGAATGTCTGGAGCACAGTTCACTTCAGACCAAGATGGATATCTAATGTACATCAACATGAACACTGTCCTCAAACTACCTGCTCATTTGCACTGACTATGAAGAGAGCTCAGAGTGGTCCAGCTCAGGCCAAAGTTTAACATTAGAGGTGTCTAAGGTTAGGTAAAATGAATCCCATACCACATGACTGCTAGAAGATGATCTGAAACGTGAACTTCTCTGTATTTATAAAGATACAAAGTCAAAGAAGAAATTCAAGCACAAAGCTCATGCTCAGGAGAATCTTATCCACCTTAATGAAGACAGATAACATTCCATTGAAGGTAGTATTTAGGATACTAAATAATCTTAATTTAGTAGAAAACATGTTCATGGGTCACACTGGCACTTTCTGTGGTAAACATGATATAACTATAATTGCATACAGGGCTGACATCAGTAAAAAAGAGCTGTTCAAACATTATTTGAAAAGATGCCATTCCACAATTTTTTTAAAAGCTCTGCATGGAACTTTCTGTTGTGCATCTTGGGCTAAACCTGAGGACCTGCAGCCAAGATCTTGTTCTCAGAAAAGCTTCAAACTACTGTAGAGTGTCAAAGTCTGTATCACCTTTGATCTCTAGGAGTGCCAGCAATATCAGCAGGTACTTCTGTCCAGATTAAGGGTCATACACATGGCTCTGGTGAACAGAGCTATGATAAATGCCCTCCAACTTTACCTTTTTTTTTTTTCTTCACAGGAGGGAGCAAGGCAGAGAAAAGACCTAACAGGAGTCAGATATCTTTGGCCAAGCTCTCTCCTTAGCATGAATTGTAATGCAGGAGCTCTTCAGGGAGCAGCTAACCGATACCTGCTGATTCATTCTGACAGATGGTGTCAATTCACTGCACATTTTCAAGCAAAGTGATGTAGGAGTAGCTTTAGGCAAGCAAGAATCATAAAGAGTCCTATGTTCAATGGAGCCAGCATGAGTTACTCTCTCAAGTAATCCATTCTTGAATACTCCCCTCTCATAGTTCTCTATCCTAGTCTGTATGTGTATGCATATATCCAGCTCACCAGACCATCTGGGCATTTCTCTCTTCTTCATGTGAACCAGTGACCCCATCCTAGCATGTGCTGTAGAAAGTAAATTGTGTTCTTTGATAATAGGTCAAGTATTAAGTAAATGTAACAATATCACTTCTGTTTAAAGGCTGCAGCACAGATAATGTCTCTTCAGAGACAGAAAAGACTCTAAGGAAAGCCTAGGGGAACTTGAAGCTTTAAGAACAGAACTGGCTATAGCTATTAGACTTTAGAAGAAAGCTGCAGCTTTCCTGAACAGTAAGAATAGAAAGACTTTCTCTTTAAACCAGCAAAGAAAGAGAATGCAGCTCCTCTGTCAAGGTAACAATTTAATTTCTGCATTCCTTACCTTGTGGATTAAGCACATAGAAACAAGCATAAATATAGAGCTCTGGTTAGTGGTGTATAATGAGTTTTGGCCATTGCATCTCATTTGGCTCACCTAGCAGCTACCTGGCACAAACCCTGTTCTAAGCGGCTGTTAGGCACCTACCAGTGCCTGAGTCACTATGTTCAAAACTAGCACAAGTGTGTTTTTATACTAGATTGCCACTCATAGCTCTGCCTGCAGTACATCTGTAAGATTAAAGCTTTGTCACACCAAAGGAGTAGGGGACTCCTATGACATTTAAACACTGAGCAAAATCATGAAGAATGTGTAGTAAGTAATACTCCTACACCAGCTGGGGAGATGTTCTCAGGTACATATTACAATGTGACATCAGTTTTTAGGGTCCAATGATTTTTATGCCTGATTCAATAAATAAAAATTCTGTGATAGCCTTTTCCACAACTAAATTACCATTATATGAGTCTTCAGTGAAATATGGAAAAACACACGATTTTTGTAGTACTTAAAGAACTACTGAAATAGTGTGGTTTCCAGCCTGAAATATATTATTCTATAATTCATTACTGGATCTTCATAGTAGAACATCAAATTGCTTTCATTGCTGATCTGACAGGTAGCATATTTTAGCTAAATTATCTTCCTATGCATATTATAAATTATTAGTTATCAATTAGGTATATAGCTAATACAGATAATTCCATGTTTCAAGTAATGGATCTGTACTTTGACATGCATTTGCAGACTAATTAGCACTTCTGGCAAGCTTCCAGAAAGAGTATTCAACGTAGCAATAACAAAGCAGTTTTGATTCAGCTTTTTCTCTTACTTACAAAAAAAAAAAAAAAAAAAAAAAACCACCCAACCTTACTGTTCATTCTCTTCTCTTACTCCAAGACTTTTCTATTCTGCACACATTTAGTTTCACCTTAGTGGGGAGTATTCAGACCCTCAGAAATACAAATATTATTCTTTACAGAGATTTCTGCAAATAATTACTTTTGCATCTTAAGAATAAATCAAAACAATCCAAAATTTTCTCATGTCCATGATTTTTTTTTTTTCAACATAAAAATTCATCCTGTTCTAAGGGCCCAGACTACAAAAAGCAGAGCAATTTGGTGGCCTTGATGAAAATGAAATATTTCATAAACATATGGAAGCATCATCACAAAAGAGTTTTGAAGCCAGTACTGCCCAAGAGAGAGGAACTAGTGCAATTTAAGAAACCTTCCACCATTAAAAGGTCCTGGCTGCAAACCAAAATGTAAAATCATAATTCTGTTTCCAAACAGCACTTGGAAGGCTTTGGTCATACACTAATAACAGCATGCATTGGAATTAAAACCTTGAAAGTCACTAAGAATGAATTCTTGGCTTCTGAACAGCTTTACTGCAAAGATCAGCTTTTTTCTGTGAGGCCAGTGACAAAGAACAGAATTTTTACCTGTGATTGAGCACATAAAAGGATGGGGTTTTGTCTGTTTTCATAAATCCTAGAGGAAGGCTTTTAGAGGTGTCCATAGAGAGGTGTGTAGAAGGAATGCTGTTCTCTGAAATACTAAAGAGTTTATTACTTCTGCTGGTCAAGAAAATTGAGAGAACAGATGAACTGGGGGTCTAAAATGCATGGGAATTTATAAATCTCTGTGGTATCTAGTTTTTTCTTCTGCACAAGGGCGTGGGAATGATTGGAATTTAAAAAATTATTTTATTATTACTAAGAAAATATTTTGTACCAGTTGTGGCCTTCATCCCAAGAGTGCATTCTTCCCCAGCAGCTTCTGGTTTTGAGGTTTATCAATGAAGTTATCTAAATCTTAATATCATAATTTCTGGTTTCCATATTTAGTTTGACATGACCTATCTACTTGAGAGGCTATTGAAACAGTGTTGGAATGAAACACAAACCTTTCCAAAACTACAAAGCTTACTAGCATAGCTTCCTTCAACAATTAAAGGTATTGTAACTGTTTAATATTCTGTGCTTTTTATTTACAAGATATATAAACACTCATAACAAACATCCAAGTCATGTAACAGAGGAATTTTTCCCTCAGAGGACTTTTCCAGCTGGGATGTATAGAAATTAAACAAAGCTATCTGTTTTGTGCTCCTTCTGACAATGGATGCCCTTCTTCTGAACTAAAATGCCTTTCAGTAGCATAGCGCATGCCAAATCAAATTATGCAATTTGAATAAAATAAGATGTTTGTCACAAAGGCTTGTCTAGAGTAGAGTAAAGGCACCCCCAGCATAAGTTAGCCCAGCAAAACAATCCAATTTCTCGTCATTCACCCTTAGCTTACTGTGTCCTGAGCTGATATTCCATGAAAGCAAGCCAATAAATTTGCCAGACAGAAATTGCAAAGGAAACCATAACACTCTGCAAGTTCAACTTTCTAGAAAAATATCAGTTTGGTACATGTTTATGTGGGTTTTGTAGTGACTTTCAGATGGATGATGAGGGAGAAAGATGGAAAAAAAAGTTATGTTGGAATACACTATGCTTCATACAAAGCTCCCTTAGGAATTTGGCTGACTGCATAAGAACACATTGTGATAGAAAGAGGGAGCAGAAATTCCAACTTAAGTCTACTCCTGGGCTTCTGCTGTCATTATCAGCAGCATCACCATTACTGCAATGGTGCCTATGATCAAGATATTTGCAGTGCTGTGCACCACATCAATACAGGGTAATAAAAGAAGCCTCCCAAAGCTTCCAGTTCTAATTTCAAAGTGTCCTCTTGGTGTCAGTTCCCAAAAGACAAGTTATCTTCTGTTTTCAGAATAAAATTGTGGAACACTACTCAATTACAGTATGCCCTACATAGATCACATGAAGGTGCAGTTTCACAAGGTTATAGACAAGAGCTACCAACAATACTCAAAAATCAGGAGGTGCCAGAGCACTCGGGTGAATACCCCCTGTCCTTTCCTTCATCACTCACTGGGAGCCAGCACTCTGGACTTTGATGTAGAGAAAGAATTGTATGCCTTTAGCCAAAATAAGAGTGAGCTTCATGTCTAAAACACAGTCAGCATAGCAAACTCTGTGTCAAAACCTACTATACATTTGATACTGTTAGATTCCCTTACATGATATTAAATGGGGATTTTGTGATCCCTTATCTAATATAACAAAACTTCCATTTAAAACCATCCCAAACCAAACTATGACTCCCCACTATATTTATCACCTTTCCCAACACAATTTTCTCAATTACTTTTCCTTTAGTCTCTAATCCCCTAATTAGAAAGCTCTCAGAGGGAAACCTGCACAATGGATAAGTGAATTTCACAAAATTATTCACTTTTCAAATACTTTAATTAACAAACTTGTTAGTCCAGCAAATAATATGTTACTAATTAGCACAGAAGTGCCTACATCACTAACTAAAACCAGGAAAACTGCACTCCTTTGCAAGTTCATCACTTCATATTACTTTTGTAGAAAATCATTACCTCCTGTGTTTTAGTTTGAGAATTCAGGTCTACCCTTTGTGACCACAGCATATACAATGCAAGTCCTAACTTTTTGGTTTTTTTGCAAGGCAGTCTAAATAGATATCTATATTCCAGGAAGCTTAAAACCGTTAAATGGGAAAAAAAAAAAGTTATTTTATACAATTAAACAGCAAATGTTGTCTCATGTGTCTACCTTTTCTCAGTTCACAGTTAGATGCATCGTAAGTACGGCATTTCCTAACTGTCTACTGCTAGAGTTTGCAAACTTGATACTCTTTTAGCTTTATGTGTAGATTTTTGTTGGTTTATCATTTTTGTAGTGTTTGTAATATACAACGTGTGCTGCAATTATTTTCTCTATCCACTATTTTCTGAGAGAAGAAATAATGAGTTTTAAAACAGAAAATCCCTCTGTTGATCATCAAAGATGAGCTATAAACTGACCCCTCAAATAAAAGATTGCCTCTGACGTATGGAAATAGACTCTATAACCTGAAAGTTATACAGTAGGTATGTTTATTGCACGCAGATGCACGGGGGATCGCTCCACCACAAACGTGCATGCATGAGGAAGTCAGCCATCGCATATTTACACAGTGAAACAATACATATTCATGTGACGCCTATACATATTCATTACCTAACCCCGCCTACTCCCACTTCATATGGTAATGTATGCTAATTAGTTTATCAGTCCTTCACGCTTGCGCAGATCCTCTCCAGAAATTGTGGGCAGGGGTCTTCCTATTGTGGGCGATGGTCTCTGGGAGGAAGGCCGTAGGTCTTCTTCACAATGTACTTTTCACCCCTTTCTCAAAATGTGATGGTCTTGCAAGTTTGCGGTATTTTACAGTCTGAATATGTTTCAGTTCCCCTTTTTCCACTATATCTCGTCTAATATCCTAAAGAGAGCGTTTTTTCTGCTGATCATGATAATAAAACCTTTAGTTCCCTTTTTTTCCCACCATTTCTTGTCTAATAATAAAACCCACAAGCAGTGTTCTTATGCAAGCCCTTGCTGAGAATCAGAATTCCTTTTTAGCAAACAGTCTACATTTTAAAATTCTTAATATGTATAACTAAACATTATTTTCTGTCTTTCATTATTCTTACTCCATATCACCTCTACAGTAGAAAGCAAAAGCTGACCTAAATACAAGGAAGACCATAAAATTTCCCACCAATTCATATGGGTAAAACAGAGGCAATTAACGTACGCTCATGAGGGAGTTCCGAAAATCTTGCATACATGTTCCCCAGAACAGACATCCATGTGTTTTCAGCCATCATCCCTCCCTTTCACCCTCTGCTAGGATACACAAGCACACACAGTAACTGAGAATGGCAGTCAGTCTCTGGTTTACAAAAATTAAGAATCACTGAAATTATTTATGAGACATTTACAGAATTACTCATGTGTCCATTCCAAGTCTTGTTCTGCTCCTAATAGCAGTCTGTACTTTAAATACATAGCCAAACACCAGGATACTCATTTTAAAATATATTACAAATGGAATGGTTAGGAAAATGAAAGTACACTAATACTACACTTAAGGTCCCTCCAACCAACAGCACCCAAGTGGTTGCTCCTAATCCAATCCTACTAATGTCAGGAAGGACTCTGTCAAGTCACAAAAGAGCAAAACTTTTGCAAAATCAGTCCCTGACATGTTTTACAATTTTGAATGGAATCATGACATTGTGTAAATTTGTGTTTGCTGAGAGGTGCTAGCAGCAGGATTTATCATGAAACAGGAAAGCTAAGATCCCACTGCCTGAGGGAAAAAAAGACCAGTTCATTACTTACAGAAAGGACAGGTGAATTGACAGGCATATTCTTAGCTTCAGCAATGGGTCTTGACTAACTCTACCTGGCTATTTCCATTCCTCCACTTAAAACTTCCCCTGGCATCTGTCCCAGTCTCTAACCATCTCACATCATGAAATTCACATTTAAAATCGTCAATAATTCAGCTGTTCAATTAGTCAGCCAATCAATTATTCAGCTACTGATCTGCCCCACAAGGAAAATAAAACTTTAATGGATGGACAGTTTACCTTTCACAAACAGAAGAACTCAAGTTGCTGCTTACAGTTTAGATTTGGTCTCTGCCCAGGCACAATTCTCTAGGGGGGGTGGGGTGGAAAAGTCTAATTTTCCCCTTTGCAGTTCGCAGATTAGCCCTGTTACAGTTCCAGAAAATTAGAAACATCTGAAAGTCTCCAACTCTTTGCCACCATGAGCAATGTTACAGGTGATGCTTATCTACATTATTTGCTTCTTGCTTAGGAAATGATTAAGACTAAAATGCTGCTTTGTGCTGAAGATAACTAAACCCTCTCCTCTAAAAGCTAAAATAGAATTTTTAAAACGCAATTGCATTATTTTGCTTCTTGAGTTTCCTGTGCTAGAGGGAAGGAAGGAGGGGAAAACAGAAGTAAAAACAAAGGAAAATACTTTACATGTTTTCCAGAAATGAAGACAGCTATTTTCAAAACATTTTCTGATGAAACACAGGTATCACAGGATTGGTATTTTTACGAGAGTAAGATTAGTGAACAAAAGTGAGAGGAAAGTAGGTCACAGATTGTCCTCAGCCTGCCAGCCCCCTGCACAGGGATGGTCACCCCAACACAGGTGCTAAACTAACCCAAAAGGGCCAAAGTCCCCTGGATCCCCTCCTAGAGCTCTCAGCAGAGTTATTGTTATTACCATACTTACCCATTATACCATACTTGCATACTTGCTATTGTTATTACCATACTTGCCCATCAGCTGAGCCCACACAACTTTGACCATTACTAGTTTTGTCATACAGGGTGAAAGTCTGAGAAATAGCTACTGTAGTGAAAGGGGGAGAAAGGTAGAGCTCATGCACCACAGGTGATGTATAGTACAGAATCACATACACTTGTAAAGGATTTTACCTTCATCATAAGGTAGTTTTCCCAATTGCAGTTATAGGAAACACAGCAGCCATTGCTCTACATATTTGTAGCCAAGTACTACTTACTCCACAACACAGACATGCTATTAAATGTATCCATCTTGAAAATGAGCTTTCAATGCACTGAAACATTTCTACTCAATAATTTGTAGCTTGTGAACATTTTAAATTGAAACAGTGCCTAGCTCTACCACAAGAATTCAAACAATGGCACTTAAAGGAAAAAAAAACACAACTCATCTCATTTTCAGTTTAATGTATATGGAATTTATGTAAGTTTGTGCAGATAAATATTTTTTTCTGGTCAAGCACAAATATACAAATAATAAATCAACTTCATAATAAAAAAACTATTTGCTTCATCAAATTATTGGGAAATATTCACTGAAGGGAAAAAAATGGTAGCTTTACATTAATGCTGATAGAATTTTAATCACAAAACTGTCAAAGATAGCTTATTAGTTACTTTAAATAGGTATTCAATAATTGAAGTACCCAGAGGAATAATTACAGGCTATATTAAGATGACAGGAGTTTAAATTTGTGAAGCTATGAGTACATGCCATAAAGTGTCAAAGACACATTGAATGACTCCCAATTTCCTTCGCATCTATTCCTACCCCCACATATCTCCTCCCTCTTACCTATGTACAAAGAACAACCAAGTACTTTCCATCTAAGTCAAATCTTTTTTAGATCTTTGGAAAAAATGCAAACACACACATCATCCTGAGAAAGACACCTCCCTGAGAAACATAACTGCACTTGCATTGATCATCAGTTGGGAAATGCCTTCACCAGAGCAAAACTGCAGAGAAATGCACCTGCATGTTCCTTATAGAGCCTCTCCTAACATATCAGTAATATTATGCTACTCATGCTAAATTTCATCCTAGTGTTTCCCACAGCCCACAAAATTTTGAGTACCATCTATGAAAAACACATATCCCATCAAGATATAAGTCACTTGAAGACATGCAGCTTTTCCCTCCTTCCTTTCCACCAGGTGAGACAAGGCAAAGGCATCAAAAGACATCGAAATCTCTGTAGAATAACAGAAAGGAACCACACACAACACAGGATGCTTGGTCTGATTTTGGATGTCTCTGCTCTCACTACTCTGGGGTCTCCTTCCACAATACGTCTCTTTCCACTGATTGAAAAGTCACCCGTTCCACCACCTTTGTATCTCCCAAACACTTCTCACCAATGAAACTGCATACAGCATTGTCTGGGCAGATTTCGCCCAGGTGTTCCTGTGCTGCTCTTCAGCCATGTCTTTGCAGAGGGGCACATGCCAGCGCTCCAACTTCACATGAGATTTATTGCCATGAAAAAAGTGCTTCTGAGGAATATATAAAAATCGTAAGCAGAAAAATAAAATGTGATGCATTACAACTGCTGCTCAGCAGCAAATCACTAACTCCACAGTTCATTGCTGTGAGACACCAAAGATCTTTTCTTCCTGCAGTCAATCGGCCCAAATTTTACAGCAGTAAATTATTTTAATTACATAAAAAACAGATATCCCTTTACATAGCTAAACATTAGCACTAGCACACAAAAAATAAAATTATGTAAGTAGAGGCTACTATTCCTGTATTTAGTGTCTTAAACAAGTACCTTGAATTCCATAAGCAAGGAGCACCTTCAAGTCCACAAACTTTATGATAATTTCAGATTACTCTAAATATCAGATTACTTCTATATAGGATCTCGCATTCATATTTTTAGGCAGAAATGTAAGCCATCCAGATTGAATGTTTTGGCCTACAAATAAATTTATCAGTAAAATGCACCTGTAAATGATCCACAGGATAGGGCAATAACAGTATTTCCCAGATAAATGTGACTGTAGTTGCTTTGACTTATTCAGCTTGGAAGAAGGCAGTGCATCTTTTCAGAGTTATGTATCTTGCTTTCTCTGGCATTCTTTATTTTATTCTCTCCAAAGATCTATGTTCCATCTTATGTTGGAAGTTGTGTTCTCAGTTTAATAATTAGTTGTATTAATCAGTTTAACAATTAGTTCCCACTGAAGTGAACCTTCTTATTTACATGTTATTTTCTCTTTTGAGATAGAAAAGATGAACCATAAATACAGCACTATTTAAGTAAACACTGGAAAGATATATTTCATCTGATGTGAAAATTTGTTCTTTTCTTAGGCCTCTGCTTTTTTTAACTTTTTCTTCTATCCTTGTACTTTTGAGGAAGACCAACTTTTGCATTTAAAATTAAACACTCTAAGCAAAATCATCATCAGTTCTAAGTACTGTGTTACATTACTGTACTCAGAGTACACGTTCTATCTCAGCAACTAACTGAACTACTAGATATTTTTATCTCCACAATATCCAAGTGGGGCTGACAGATGCCTTTATTCAACCTTATACTTCAGAGATATACTTAGCCTCAAAATATATTGATCTGCAAATAAACCAAGGTTTTTTTCCTCAGAAGTTCAACAGACCAACTATATTGTAATCATACTGCTATTATACTGCTAATAATAAGAATTTCTAATGCTCTAAGATACAACTCTAGTTTGCAAACACAATTACTACTTGCAGGGTAGGCAATATTTCAATCAAAAGCCAGTATGATTGTATTCTTTTTCCCACCACTGAAAAAAAAATGAAATCTTTGTATACAGATTTCTATATAGAGACAGTCCTTTAAAAACAGTGATATCTCTATTTTCATATCACTGTTAAATGGAGGATCCTTGAGCTACTCTGATTAATATACATCGGAAAGCAGGCTGCATGGAGAGTGCTTTAGGTCAGAAAAGCCCTCCTTAAGTAATGTCTGCTTCTGAGAAAGCTGAAACAAGAAAGCTATTTCCTCAAGCCGCCAAGTGAACCAGGCATCAGAGAGAGCATTGCCTCCTGGGAAGCTGTTACTAAACCCAGGTGTTAGGCGTACATCTGTAACTACTGAATTCAAAAAGCAATGTATGTTTTCTTTGAAGTTCATCTCAAGGTGCAATAGGTATACACATGATCATAGAATCATTTAGGTTGG
>NW_008633237.1:0-1054 GCF_000691845.1 Merops nubicus | reverse complement strand
GTTCTTTATCCTCAGGTCCTCTCTGGATCTCAGAAGCTGTAATTTCTGGTGGTTTTCTTTTCTCATGCTCTTCACCACTACCAAAAGATTGTCATCATCCCTTTAAAGACACTTTCAAGCTGTCTGGAGCTTTATCTATTCCTCCACTAGGCTTCACTGCACCAGGCTAAGCCCACGTCTCTCAGCCCCTCCTCAAATGACCCTTTAGCCCATCTTCGCAGACTTTCTCTGACCACGTGACAATTTCTCCTCATTCTTCCAGAATGGAAAGCCTTATATTTGGACACACGGCTCCAGACGTGGACACAGCACTGGCCAGTTGAGTGAAGATGGAGAAGGATCACCCTTGCCTGAGTGGCCACAGTCCTCCCACTGCAGCCCAGTGTGCTCATTCCTATACTCCTGTTTAGAATAATAGAATCATAGAATGTGTATGGTTTGAGAGGACCTTCAGGATCATCAAGTTCAACAATCATCCCAACATTTCCCTGTTCCATTGGTGACAATGAGTAATGCCACCAATGAGCAATGCCAAGCATAGCACAAATAGTGCATTAGACAGATGAGATGATGCTTCCAGAGGAGACTGAACAGGAAGCACAGGATCAGCTAGAAGTGTTAGTTCAACTTATGAGAGATAAAGGGTGGGAAAGGAACCCTGGCAAAATCCAGGGACCAGCACAAACAGCAACATTTCCAGGAGGACAGTGGCACCAAGGCCAGAGGGAAATATTGCCAAAAGACAAAAAGAATTTTTTTTTTGCACTTGTCAACACCACAGAGTCAAACTGATGTACAGAGATCTACTGAATTACATGAGTTTTGGAGGCAACATATTCCCAACTGAGGACAGATTCCTGTTCCTCTATTTAAAGTAACCCAAAAGAAGTATGAATGCAAATAGGGAAATGAAGAACAAGAGCATGCTTTTGAAATGGCCAAGCAGGCAATTCAACAAGCTTTCAATTGATGGCCATTGCAACCCGGTGGAGTAGAACTGAAAGCGTCCGTTAATTACGTGTATGCCAATTGGGGTGTGTGGCAGAAACAGGGA
>NW_008633236.1:82020-98646 GCF_000691845.1 Merops nubicus | reverse complement strand
TATATATATATATATATATATGCAGTTTAGAGATCAGCATTTCCATTTAGTCTTTCAGTGTTCAAAAAGTAGTGGTCTAAGTGAACAGTGCATGCTTTACTTTTTTTTTTTATCTGAAAGAATATGGATACAGGATGGATACAAAAGCAGGGAATGTGAAACACGATTAGGAAGCTTCAGTGAAATCTCTCTGATCTCGAGTTGAAATCAGGCAATGCATAGTATCTTTCCGTACAACATATAGTGAAATTCTGATTCTCATTATTGCAGGATATTGTATAAAAGAAATAAATTCGTTAAAAAGGAATTAGATAACTTAGCAACCAATGTATCCAATTACAACTATTAACACTTTTGTCATGTAGCTCACAACATATTAATTAATGATTTCAAGAGGCAGAGAGGTTATAAAAGGGAAGGATCATGTTTCTTCCAAGTTTTCTTTTAAACATCTGTTACCAGACAACTTAAGAAAAAGCTGCTGGGCTAACTGGATTTCTGGTTTAACCCAATAGAGCTACTTTTCTTTCATGTTCTCTTTATTTTGAACAAAAGAAACTTAGATGTTCAGGCTCAGAGACAACATCAGAATTCTAAGTCCTATTAACATTTTCAAAGATACCAAACCAATTAGTGAGGCTAACACCTAAGTAACAAGGAAAAGAATACAAATACTGGTAGAAACAGCTTAATTTCACCAAGCAAAGACTGTGCTTCAATTGAGTTGACCAAGTTCAGTCTCTAGCTTCATTTATATAATTATAGTAATGGTCTTCACCCACTTCTCTAATTGTTACTGAAAGGATCTCAATATCAAAGCAACCAGTCAACCCCACTGGCTCCCCTATGATGCAGCAATGGGCAGGGTATCCAGGACACTGGCTACCTTCAAGTTTCAGGCATAAAAAAAGACAAAATAAGATAACATCATTGTGATTTCCTAAGCATTTACTGTCTCAGCCTATGGGACCCACAGGTCTGTGGATGAACAGTGGAAAATAGAGCCAGTTTCTGTCTGATATTTACACTGGAGGAAGCTACAGGAGTTATGTGAGCACAAACTGTTTAAAATTATGTTCTATGCTATGCTGAACTTAAGGCCATGTCCCAGATATCTTCTGATTCTCAGCTTTGCACCAGAAGGAGCAGAACATGTTAGTAATTGTGAGCAGGGTCATATATCTGCCCAAGTGACATACTTAAAAGTAATTCTCCCTACTATAGGCTTCAGGCTGAACAAAACTAGCCTTTCCTTTTCTAATGCCAAAACCCACAGTGGTTGAGAGCTTTTCAGATTTTTTTGCTGAATCCAAAAGAATGTCAAACGATGGAAACGTTACAGGGGGCAAAGAGATGAGACAGTAATCTGCTTTTTTCTCAACTGTTGTAATTACAGCTAGTCTCTCAGGAGACAAAAATAGCATCTCTTTTGCTTTGCTCCCTGCCAGATCATATACTCCTTCTCAACTGTCTCTTGAAAATATTTTTTTAGTGGAAACCATAGCTCTTGAAAAGACCTTAATCAACATCTCACTTTCACTAATATTAATGAATATTGCCTGTTCCAAGAGAAGTGTTGTACTAGCTTGAGGCATAATGTTTAGGTAAAAACATAATTTTATGCAGAGAACAAGGGTTTTTATACCTTATGCCTTTTCATTTCACACCTTATTTGGCCAGTGTCTCCAGAGCATTGTCTTATGGACGAATACATAATTTCAGTTCCCAATGAAAAACATGTCATGGTTCTCACAATCTCTCAATTTTTAACGCACATGTCAGGGCGCATGGTGGGTGCTCAGTCCATGATTACAGGGAGGCATTGCCAGATGGGTGCCCGCCCTAGTGCGTGCCCCCATAGTGAGGGGTGCCAAATGGGGATGAGGTGCCTGCCAAGCAAAGAGACTGTCCCATCCCTCCAAAATCTCTCCCAGCAACTCTGCTGCTCAAGAGCAGGGCAGATCCAGGGCTCTGACCTACACCATATTGCTCCATCACTATCCATTAGCTTTTTTTCTATTTGCTTAGCTTGTCATCCACAGTTCTGTTTGTATTCCAGTCAGATCACCTACATTGCACTCAGCCTGCCCTTTCAAAAGCCTCTGAATGTATTTATTATGACCGTCAGAAGCTTGATAGCATTTAATAATATTTCTTATGAGCAGATTCTGTTTACAGATTCCACAGCCCTTGCCTGCAATGTAAGGTCATCCTCTTGCTTTATTGTCATTTTAGCAACACTGCACTGAGGCATGAAAGGAAAAAGCTGAACTTGACTGAGATAGCAAGTTTGTTATTGTGGTGTAAATAAAACCCTCTGCATATTCAGGCTTCCTCTCCCCAAAATGTCAAAATTCAGGGGCTGTCAGGACTCAATACATAGGACACATTTTGACAACTTACTAAGTATTTGGAGGAAAAAAAAAAAACAAAAACAAAAAAAAACCACCACCTCCACCAACCACTAGCCTGCCTATTTCCAAACAATTTATGCTCTAGAAAATGATGGTATCTTCAGCACTAGTCATCAAATCAAGTTTGCAAGGAACTTCAGGTGGTCACCAAGTCCAACCCCTGCCTTGACAGTATCTTCTGTACCTTCAGTGTGCCCTAGTGGCCGAGAAGGCCAATGGCATCCTGGGGTGCATTAGAAAGGGTGTGGTTCGTCGGTCAAGAGAGGTTCTCCTCCCCCTCTATTCTGCATTGGTGAGGCTGCATCTGGAATATTGTGTCCAGTTCTGGGCCCCTCAGTTCAAGAAGGACGGAGAACTGCTGGAGAGAGTCCAGCGTAGGGCTACAAAGATGATTAGGGGAGTGGAGCATCTCCCTTATGAGGAAAGGCTGAGGGAGCTGGGTCTCTTTAGACTGGAGAAAAGGAGACTGAGGGGTGACCTCATCAATGTTTACAAATATGTAAAGGGTGAGTGTCAGGAAGATGGAATTAAGCTTTTTTCAGTGATAACCTGTGATAGGACAAGGGGTAATGGGTGCGAATTGGAGCATAGGAGGTTCAAGGTGAATATCAGGAAAAAATTTTTTACTGTGAGGGTGCCGGAGCACTGGAACAGGCTGCCCAGAGAGGTTGTGGAGTCTCCTTCACTGGAGTCATTCAAAACCCGCCTGGATGCCTTCCTGTGTGATATACTCTAGGTGATCCTGCTCTGGCAGGGGGGTTGGACTAGATGATCTTTCAAGGTCCCTTCCAACCCTTATGATTCTATGATTCTGTGATTCCTCCTGTCCTGTAGATTTGTCTAATCTCTACTTAAAGACCTGCCACAACAATTATTTCATATTCTTCCCGAACAGCTCACTCCAGTGCTTCACTTTCCTCATCATTAGAAATGGCTAAACTGCTGCAGTTTAAGCCTGTTGTTATTTCTTCTTCTATAAATGTATATGGAGATTGGATTATTTGTATTCATATTCACCAAGCAGAACCTGCAGTCACACCTGCCCCAGTCCCAGGTACAGAGTCTGTGCCACTGGTTTATTGTGGCAGATCTGGGTATATCAATGCAGAGAAAAAGATGATAATGTCAGATGAATCCCTGCTTCTCAGAAATTTGAAAGTATAAAGATGTTTTAGATTAACTGTTCTCTCTACCTATCAAAGGCTTATTAGGCTTACGTTTTCTAAGTATAAAGTGTCACCACTTTCCAGGAGAAACTATTCTGTAGTCCATGATCAGAAAGTTTTCCACATATTCAGTGTATTTTGACCAGCTTTTCTTTGCTCTCCTCTTCTAAGATGTTTGACACAATGAATGTGTTTCCTAAAGTCATTGGTGCTGGGGCAATACTAGACGTAGAAGAGAATCGCTAATCTGAGCGTGTTTGAAGAGCTGCATCTTTGTTGCAGAGCTGGCTGTGGGTTTTGAGAGCCTGGTAACACAAGTTCTCCAGTGGGTTACATTCCACTGACAGAAAGAGTAGATTCTCTGACATGCACTGGTGTTGTTGAACATTAGATGATTTTTTTTTAAATGTGTCCTAAATTAATATTTCTCCACCTCTAAAGCCCCAAAGTGAACAGCTCTTCCTTTCTTCACGGTCAAGAGCACCAATCTGCCACCCTTGTCTGAAAGACTTGATGAATCATGCACTGACTGTAAAGGGAGCCTGGAGACACTACCTCTGCCCCAGGCACCTGCAGGGTAAATATTTAAAGGTAGATGCAGTGAATCCCATTTCTGTAAGCCTTCACTGGGTGTACCTTATAAAAAACATAGCAGCCATTTCAAGGCAGTGGGACAAGATTATGGCCCTTTGGTGCTTCACAGGATTAAGACATGACAAGGATTTGCAGTCTTTATCTGCTTTATCTTGATCAGACATGATAATCTGAACTTTAGGAACTACACGGCCTTATTGAAACCGAGCAGTTTAGAAGCCTAACAGACATCTCAGCTACTTCTTTTGGACCATTCTAGTTGCAATGAATAAACTAGGAACTTGTAACAGGTATTCTGAACATACTCTTCCACTGCCACTTTGCCAAGTGTAAAATATAAACGTATGGGTAGGGTAGGGTAGGGTAGGGCAGGGTAGGGCAGGCAAAGCTATCCAGAAGTGCATAGGGGTAAGCTCTCTGCACAGCCCGGTGTATGCCAGTATGAATTACACTGTTGCCATGGAGATGGCACAGGCTTCTGAACTTCTTTGCTTGTATAGCTACAGGTGGAAAAATGATAGACAAGAAACCCTCTTCTACTCAGAACTGAGCTTTCTGTAGAAAATCATTCTGCATGTCACTTATTCATGCAAGTTGTGAATCAGGATTTTACTGAACACTCCCCCATCTCAGAATGATTGAAATTTGCTTTGCTGTAACCAAAGAATAAGAACAATTTTTCACGTGTTCAGCTTAAAATAAACTTTGGAAATCATTCATGTCATAAAATCTCTGGTTTTATATCTCCATTACTAATTGACAGCAAATCTCTCAAAACCATTTGTCTCCAGTATTAGAATTTAGTTGTTACTCTTTAGCAATCATACAAGAATGCTTCCTCTGTGATAAAATGGAAATTAATGACAAGGCTAAAAAAGTAGTGTGAAATCATGTTGCAAGAATTCCTCAGCTCACTCTTATAGGTAGATCTTTACAAGAAGTATAAAAAAAACCTGGTGGAAATTATTAAAAAGAAATTGCCAAGCAAAGATATTTTCTGCATAAGGACTTTTTATTGGCACAGGGCCTTAGTAGGTCTGAAGATACTCTTCAGAACTTAGTGTGAAACTGTCCAGCACAGAGGAGGAATAATTGTTCTTCTCCATCTGACTTTGTTGCTATCTTGCTTCTGGTTTTCTCTCTGATGGATTTAAGTTCTGGCAAAGGCTGCAAGACCTCAGAAATGGGGGTAGCATTGAGGGTCATGAAAGAATCAGATCTCAGCATCATTCCTGCCAGTGCAGCTTGTAGCTTGGAGAATATTTTTTCTCTCCATGCCAGAAGAAATGCTGGGTCTCTTTCGTCCAGCTGCCCATGCATTTTCACATCCCCCACAGTCTTGGCTCCATGTTTCATGATGGCTGGAGCTGGTGGCAGGCAGTGGATGCTGTCTGCACATCTGTTTCGACCTGAGCCCATATTATGGGACTGCCCTGACCATTCCCCTTGAGCTGAACACATTTCTCTCCATGTTTCTGCAAGGTACATTAGGAATACTGCTGTCATCAGCATCTAGTTCACTCATGTGCTGAAGTAATCAAATGAAATTCAGATGATAAAACAGCACATAGCTAGGAAAATTTAGCTGTACAGTATCTTGTTGCTCCAGGATGTCTTGCGGCACTCCACAAAGACATGAAGTAATTTAATAATAATGCCTGTTTGGCCCAGGTCACGGTCAAAAGTAAAGGAAAACAAGTGAATCTTCAGTTTTAATTTATGTCACAGTAGCAGCGTTGGCTCTAGCAGGGAATTGGCATACCTTAAGGAGTCCGGTTTTTTAAAGAGGTGAAACAGTTGTAGAAATCATGAAAAATACTCTCAGGTCAAATTTGAGGCTTTTACTCAGCTGAAGTGAAGAAATATGGTTTTGAAACTTTCTTTTGGAAATCCAGTAAGAGGAGTTTTTTCCAATTAAAAAGCAACTGCTAAGGTAAAAATCTTTGAATCTTTTCCAGTCTAAAAAAAAAAAGAAAAAGAAAGAAAAGAAAAGCCTTTTTGTACTTTATCAAGAACTAATTCCAAACATCTGCAACTTGTATGCATAATGGAATAGAGTGGCAAATGTGAGAAATAAATGTTTTGGGATTTAACTTGATCCAGAAGGTGAAAAATACTTCTGCATATTGGCAGCTTGTCGGCCAAAGAAAATATTGATGGAGTCATTTCTTCAGTTAATGAGCAATTTAAATATGTGTATCTCATAGATTTTCCAGTTTCTTCAGGCTGATAGTGGTGTGGCGTTTACAAGATAATATTGTTTCTGAGATGGCCACGGTGTTCGAGACTATGCTTTCAGCATTTTCTGTCCCACAAGTGTGTACCATCCCTGTTTATGTAAAATAAAAGTTTAAGAGAGCCACTGACATAAAGATACGTAGTGTAATGTTTTAGTTGGTCATAGGTTAAATATAAGACAGTGAAAATTTGCTACCACAGATAAAATACCAATTTTTACAGCTGTGAGTGAATTGCTTTTCTTCTAAGCTATTCCAGCAGAAATTTGTGCTGAGTTTGACTTCACATGCACGCTATTTTTATAGCTTGTTGTCTAATGCCCTGAATGAAATGGTAGGGAATTTACATATCTGTATAGATAACTTGGCTTTTCTTCTAAAAAAAAAAAAAAAAGTTGTTGGAAGCAAAAGTATTTAAGAGAAAAATATTATTGGCAATATATATTGTCAAAGAATTAGAAACATAACAATAGTTTTCTTCTAGTAAGAGTTGACAGAAAGCTCCAGAAGAGTGGAGTTAAGCATTAACAATCATCAAAATGATACAATCTCTATATTTAACATCTTTATTTCTGGCTCACTCAAATTCAAGCAGTTCAGTTATGGCTGACTTAGTGACTCACAGGCCATGTTTGGGAGGTTATAGGGACACGGGAACTGCCAACCTGGGTCAAAGCCAAAGTCCCTTTAATTTTATATCCCATCTGTGAGACTGGTAGTGAAAGATGCATTACTGAAAGATGTAAGAACTTTACCTCCTACACAAACCTCACACCAGTCTTTTAGAGATTGACTTTGGCTTTGTTTGACCATGCCTTTGTTTTTTATAGTTTTAGCAATGGGACCTAAAAAATCAATGTTTTAAATGGAAACCATGAGTCTGGTATGACTGATTCACAGTCTCCTGAGCCAGATCCTTGCTATAATTCATCCCGCCACACCAGTTACCTGTGAGTGCAAACACTTGTCCTTTAGCTTCAAAAGGCAATTCAAAAGAGAATTTCCAGTAAATAGTTTGAAGACAGTAGGTCTTTTAATTTTTTCACCACTACTACTTTACAAAATAAGAACATAAAGGTCTTTATGCAACTTATTCTTTTTATGCAATGGTTTATTTTATGCAGTAGTTTACACACTTGCATGAGTCAAGTGCACAGCACTTGATTGCCCAGTTAAATAATTCCACAAAAAACAGTGATAAAGGATCAAATTGGGTTTTTGTAAGAGCACAGGTAACTAACACTGTCTGCAGCTTTATTTATTAGTGAGATTAATTCAAAAGATTACATAGAGGAGACCAAAACCCTCGATTTCATTTGCAAATCTTAAGAGGCACCAGCAGGCAGCTGGGAATCAGAGTTAAGAAAAAGATATGGGCAACTATCTGATTAAAACTGAGGAATGAAAGTCAAGCTGACAATGGTTCTACAGTGTACACCATAGGAAAATCTGTGGGTCGGGGCTGGAGACCAGATAGTCCCAAAACTTTGTCAAGTGCCCTCCAATGTTACCATTGATCTCTGAGGCACTTGCAACATCATCATTGCACAAAGGATGCTGAGACTGGTTCACATGTGCAAAGATTTATTAGTAGGATCAGTAGCTGTTGGCATATATCAGTCCTAACAAGGAAAGTTACTTTTTAGGGGAAAAAAAAAAATTAAGAAGAGTAGAGGAAGATTTGGGACAACATTGCCAAACATTGAATATGCTTTCTAACTCCAGAGACAGTCTTCAGAAAGGAAAGGAAGACCTTCACACTGCCCATAAGACTGTGGTGAGCCCAGCTAGGTCAATCATAGAATCACTATGGTTGGAAAGGATCTCTAGGATCATCAGTTCCAACCTTCCTCCCAACATTTCCGTAACCACTAGACCACAGCCTCAAGTGCTACATCTACTTATTTTTTTAACACCTCCAGGGATGGTGACTCCACCACCTCCCTGGGCAGCCTGTTCCAGTGCTTAACCACTCTCTCAGTGAAGAAATTCCTGCTAATATCCAATTGAAACCTCCCCTGGTGCAACTTAAGGCCATTTCCTCTCATCCTATCATCAGTAATTTGGGAGAACAGACCAACACCAGCCTCACGCCAACCTCCTTTTAGGTATTTGTAGAGAGCAATAAGGTCAGAGCCCATGCTGGAACCCAGCAGAGCTCTGCGACTCTGGATCTGTGAGCATCTCACTACAGAAGCACAGACATTAGAGCTGGGACAGGCTTACTGTTTAGCTTTTTTCCCTTCACCACCCCTTCTCTCCCAGCACTGCAGTGTTATTCCCCATAGTACTTAAGATTAGCAGATTTGTTTTAAATGTGAAAAATTATCTAGGCTTTTCCACTTCCCTCAGGGCAGATTATTCTACATCCAAATTGGTTTCCCTGCCAAGGAGCTTTGCCCTTTCTTATTTTCACACTATTAATTTCACTGTTGCTGCTTGAACAAATCCCTCCCACCCTTGTTGTGTACAACCTTCAGACACTTGTCAGTGACCTTGGTTCTCCCGTACCCAAGGTTTTTACATTGACGTTTCAATCCTGCCAACAATGATGCAATGTAAATTAGCACAGATGAGTACTCTCTTCATACCTTGCAAGAAGTTAAATACATCTTTGCAGAATTGGAAATACTGCTTTTGCATGCTTTAAATCTATTAGTCTTCCTGTTCTCCTGGTAGTTTGGGTTGGGTTTAACTCTTGATTTGTTAGGAATGAAAATGGAGTTTCTGGCTGACAAGTGGCATTAAGTCAGTCTTAAAAAAAGATTATGAGTACTAAACAACTCTACCATTGTCTGTAGAAGCTAGACAAAATGGAGTTTTTAATCTGGCTTGTACTTTTTCATTTTGAATGATCCGAGGGCTGGAGCAGCTCTCCTATGAGGACAGACTGAGAGAGTTGGGGCTGTTCGGTCTGGAGAGGAGAAGGCTCCGAGGTGACCTTATTGTGGCCTTCCAGTATCTTAGGGGGGCCTACAAGAAAGCTGGGGAGGGACTTTTTAGGATATCGGGTAACGACAGGACTAGGGGGAATGGGGCAAAGCTGGAAGTGGGCAGATTCAGGCTGGACGTGAGGAAAAAGTTCTTCACCATGAGAGTGGTGAGACCCTGGAACGGGTTGCCCAGGGAGGTGGTTGAGGCCCCATCCCTGGGGGTCTTTAAGGGCAGGCTGGATGAGGCTCTGGGGAGCCTGATCTAGTGGGAGGTGTCCCTGCTCATGGCAGAGGAGTTGGAACTGGGTCATCCTTGTGGTCCCTTCCAACCCTGACAGATTCCGATTCTGATTCTGTTTTATCAGAGGACTTAGTAGTGTTGGCTTGATGGTTGGACTTGATGATGTTGAAGGTATCTTCCAACCTAAAGGATCCTATGATTCTATGATTTTGTATTTCCAAGATCCAAATCTCCCTGCAGCTTCATGGGAAAACTAAGCAAGCAGAGTCATCTTCATCTGAGCTTCTCACCCAAAGTTCAAGGTTAAACTTAACAGAATAGTGTTGCTTGCCAGGACAGAGCTGTGTGGTCAGACCATGAACAAAAGATGCATATCTTAAGGAACATACTGCATACTTGCTATACTACCAGGCTGAGTTGCCACTAACAACTTCTTAATTTATCTTCTGCATGTCTGCAGGGACATCATTAGGAGTTTTCTGTGTGTGTGAACCCAGTTGATGGCCAAGTTTCTGGTTGCACCAGGAAAGGAAGAACAGCTCAGTAGCACTGGCTTTCTTCTACACTTGGTCAAGTCACTTAACTCAGTATAATTCATTATCTTAATGAAAGAAACTGCCATGTCATCAGGTCATAACATCAGCTTAGTCCCCACAAAGGAGGGCAGTGCTCCAGTCCCAGTGTTGCAGATGGGATGATGAACCATGCTAACTGCAAAACCACTTTTCACATAAAGCAAATATGCTAACACAGGATTGTCTTCAAAACTTTGTTTTGGAGACTTCATATTCATGAGGCGGTTAAATGAAAAAAACCACTATAAATACAGAGAGGTGATATGAAAGGAGAAATGACACCAAGTACCTGTTACACTCCAAAACTTTTCTTTCTGGTATCAGTGCAACTTTTTGGTATGATGGAAGAGATTTAACCTGTAGAGATTTAACAGCAGTTGAGTGCCCAAACTTTTATTAAATTCAATGTTCAAACAGAGTACAAGAATGTCCCTGATACAAAAGGAGCGAATTAAGCATAAGGAAAAGGTTTGCAGAGACATAATGTTGCAGATAAATTTTGTAGATCTTTGTAGAATGCTGTATAACTGAGGCGTTTTCATTTAAATTAGACCAAAACCAGGTATTAAAGGACAAAAAAATTTTAAAAAACATCACAATTAATGAATTCATGTATGTTGCTAGACCAGTCTCAGAACAAGACTGATACAGATAAATATGCAATATAAAAACTAGGCTAAAGCTTAGCTCAAGCCTGCCTAAAAATAGGTGGTAAATTAAATTCATCTATACCCTGTATAAAAGAATTTCACAGCCAGTGGTCTGGAACAGCTTTTTCTCAGGTGATTCAGTAACACTGGTTCCCCGCTCATGACTGAGGATTAACATTGGTTGAATGAAATAGCAAAATAAATTATTCCCAATGCATTTTGGAGTTTAATGGCTTTTAGAAGATATAGTTGCTTTTAGAGCTTTTAGAGCATCAAAAGCAATCTTTCCTCAACATATTAGGCTCTTCTGCAAAGCATAAAGAGGGCAATCTTTATCAAGAGCACACCTGCACTAAACAGTATGGGCTGGATCAGCTACATTGTGAAAAAAATATTGGGAAGAAGCTCAAAGTATAGTTGCCTATGACAGTATGGTACAACTATCAAATTACTGATGCACTGTTCTTTGTGATGTTTACCACCATAAAGAAAAATTTGAAATTGGATTGCTTACTCAATGTTACATGAAAATTTTCTTTAAAGAACATTATCCTATTAACTGATGAGTAATATATGGCTGCTGCACCTACAGAAAAGCATTTAGAACACAAAGATGATGTTTACACAAAAAAAAAAAAAGTACCAAAGGGAATTCTTATGACTGAGAAACACACAGTGTCTTAATGTCTGTCACAACCAGGGAAGGTGGGTATAAGCAAGCCAGACTTACATAAGTGGGGACATCTGGGGATATTTGGTCAAGAAAGAGTGCACGTTACTTTTTTCTGGCTTCTCCAAAACACAGTCTATGCCTAAGTAGCATCAAACAACAATTCAAGGACACCAGTGAAAGCTTTTCTCCCCTTTTCTTCTCAGGAAAGGCTCTTTTTTCCATCACTGTTCAAATGTTGTGATGCATGACCTCACTGTTCAGCTGTCAGATAGTACTTGAAAATTTTATTTGTTTCTTAGGCTTAGTTACTTATGTATATAAAGTGTCTGCTAATGCAAATTCCTAGATTAGTGGTGGTCTGTGTGAACTGGTGGCAGTGAGGTATAAAAGTAATCTATTGCACAGTTTTTTCACTGCAACTGAAATGCCTGAGTTATTTGCCATTACAAGGTTTTACAATATCCACAGCAAAGAAACAGTGACTTAAACAGGAATCCATTTTCTGGCATTTTTTCACCAGCTTTACTCTGCCTGCATAAGTTCTGTTGAATCAATTCCAGTTGCATGAAAATTTTGCAGCTGGCTGAGAGATGTAAGCAAATAGCACTCTCATTTATCTCTGGTTTCTTATGAAGCAACATAGGCTTAATGTAAAAGAAAATAAACACTTGGTAAGCCCATTCAGGTAATACCAAGGACTAATCACTTCTATAATTTTGCAGAATCAGACCCATTTTTCTGTTTTCTAATATTTTACGGTTTCTTTGTCATTTTCAAAGTAAACCTTCTGATTACACTACGATAGTGTATATGGTCATTAACTTGAATATATACGATGATTATCAAAATATTAACACATGCATATACATATTTACTTATGGTTATTAATAAACCAAGATTCAGCTTTCTTTGAGGAACAAGACTTTTTTCCTGGTGTAAATGCCAATTGAAGATAACAGTCACCTTCTATGAATTGCCAGGTTTTCCTGTTCAAATCAAAGTTGAAGAATATCTTATTAAAAAGACAACTCAGTTCTTGAAATTGCAAAATTTCAAATTTTCCATTTCAAATTTCAAGTTTTCCAAAATTGCAAAATTTTTCAAGAAGAAAAAGTTTATATAATACTACAGTATATCTATCTAATTTGACATGTACTGTTACAACATGCATAAGCTTAAAAAAAATATGCTTTTCTGGTGAAAATGGAATTTCTCAAGTTTTTGCACTAGACTGTTGGGGAGAAAATTGAAAAAGAATATTTATAAGTGTTATTTATCGCGTAATCTCTGTGAAACACAGCATATTTATTTGTCAGTTTGGTAACATTCTCTTTAATTCCAAAGTGAAATAGCATTTGGTAATGTAGTGATTGTTATTTTAAAAAACTTTTGAGTTTGGAGGTGTTATTGTGTATATATATTTTTTCCTTTTAAAGTGTAATGCCTATAGTACTACTATGTCAAATGCCAATGAATCGTGACAAACAACGTTTTCACAATGGGAAATGTTAACATGGTACATTCCTTTCTTTGGAAAATAAAAGATATTGTCACAGAAAACACATTTTAATTTAATTATATCCTTTAGGTCATTAAAGTGATGTAATGTGCATGTCAGTCCTCTTTTCATCCACAGATTACTTTAAACCTTCACATGCTTTTTTTTTTTTTCCTCTGGCTTTCTTTCATATTTGCTTTGTTTTGAAACTGCATGCTGTCTGCATTATTTGTGCATGACCTCCACATTAATTTCACATTGAATGTTTACATACTTTGAGAGATTTTCATGGATCATTTATTCTACATGTGCTTTTTTTTTCCTTATTTTTTTTCAGTTACTGAATTTTAAATATGCTTGAAATGTAAAAGTGGCATGAAACTTTCGTGACACAAGTAGACAACTGTTTTAATAGAGGTTTTCAGTATCTAACATCACCTCTTTCAGAAATATATGTTCTAAACCACATTTTATGCAATGCTTCCAAAATGTAAGAACATAAATTATGTTCTCAAACTTTAAAGATATTCAATTTCAGGATTGGAGCCAAAATACTTGTTATATTTCATTTGAGCAATGACAAACACATGAGATTGGTCCTTTAAATGAATTAAGAAGGTCTACGCTTTCTTGGAGGTGATCACTGGCAAAATGGTGTGTCTGGACATTACACATGTTAAGTATAGGAAAAAGTTTAGGACGTTGTCTGACAGACAACACAGATCACTTCAAATAAACACTATCTGCAGCTCAGCATAGGTGCCTTCTGGAAATGCCACCTTCTCTCAACTGACTGTGTAGGGACCCTCATTCCTCATTTATTATCTGAAATAAACATCCCAAGCACACATGTCCTGCTGTTACACAGTACAGTGCTAGGAGCCCTTGTGACTGTCTATAAAATCAAAGGATTTATTCTGTAAACCCCCCCAAATTCCTCCATATTAATGTACCTTTTGAAGAATTAAAACAATATATGTTGCTCAACATGCAATGAAATACTGGTTATTAGAATTCTGTTTCTAAATCCCATAAAACTAAAAGCATATCCATAGGAACCTAACAAGTTCCTATGTACATGTTCCTAATACATGTATAAAATAAAACAAAGTGGGGTTTTTTAATTATGAAAAAGAAAAAAAAAATTGAAACACACAATCTGTAAATTAAGAGGCTAAATAAAACACTGTGAAATCAGTAGCAGTTAGCCGAATAAAATACTTGATTGTTTCTGGCAGAGGGCTGAATTCACATACCTACTACAAGCAAATCAAAGGCTTCCACTTTCCTCTTTACAGACTATTCTTTTTCAGTCAGTTAATTAAATCTGTGTACAGTCTATTACGCTTAAAGATGGGTGGCTTGATCTTAAAGCATGCTGAGCCATCTGTAGCCCTTTATCTAAACAAGCCAAACGTGATAGTTTCCAAATAAAGAGTTGAAGGTTGTGATCTGAGACCTCTTAATCAAATCAATCAAGTCTGCAGGGCCTTTGCCTTCAACCTGCAGACATCACCACAACCACCTCTGATTCTTTGCAGCCACTTGGTTTGGACTGATTTGAGTCACTACAGTTCTCTCCACTTTTACAAACTAGTTGTTTTGTCAGCATGAGTGTGACAACAATTAGACGTCCCTGTTTTTGCCCCATGCCTTTTCTCCTTCACAGTCATTCAATGACAAGCGTAAAAAGAACTTCATCTTTTCACGAAAATTCCCATTCTACAAGAGCAAGGAGCAGAGTGAGCAGGAAACAAGTGATCCAGAACGTAAGTAACCTCTTGGAGACGATGTCACATGCAGCAGCACAAAAAATGGGCAACACGCATGATACCAGTATCCCACACATCTAGGCAAATATTTGTCGTAGGCAGGCAGGAGAGGTATTACTACTGTGACCAATGTGTGACTGCAGTTTGGATCCAGCTGGTCCTTCCCTGGAAACATCATTTTAAGAAGAGTGAAACAGTGACCTTGACTTTTGGAAGAACAAATGTGGCTCCTCAAAGTTGTTGTGGCACCAGTCATCAATCCAAACTTATCTCTAATAAAATATTCCCAGATCAGAACTGGCTCAGAATAATATAAATGTGATTTCTTTCACAATATTAAATTGAATCAGAACATTTAAAAAAGTCTGCTCTAATCTCTTTCTTGCCTTTGACATTCCCCAAGTTGATTGCAATGGGCAGCTTCACTGAAAGTTTAAAAATTAAATGAAGCAACCACACTAACAGTTTAAAGAAGTAAATCAGATCTTGGAATGTGTACCTTCATGGGCATTTACTGCTTGCTTAAGTGGTATACAGAAGCAGCATTATGAAAAATATATGCTAGTTTTAAGCCCAAATATTCACTTTTTATCTTTTATCTCCTGAATTTATCCAGTGAGGATCAGTTCTGGAACTTTATCTGGATGTTCCTTCTTCCTCACAGCTCCAAAAGCCATGTATTGTGGTCACTGCCTCTTTCATTGGCTGCGTTCCCATAGAATATGGGTCTAAAATTATTTCAGAAAATACAAGCAGGGATCCAGATTGCTCAATCAACATGGTCAGTCATGGTAGTATCCATTTCAACTCCACTGACTTCTTCCTTCCTCTTCTGCGGCTGTTCTTCCTTTCTCATTGCTCTCTCTGGGGACTTCCGTGCAGGACATCCCCGGATTAGGTGACGACGGTTATGGAACAAAGACTCTGAGTAAGTTCCCAGGAATGGTCACTGTAAATCTTTTTTTTGTTTTGTTTTGTTTTGGCTTCTGTTCCTTCTCTGAGGACTCTCCACTCCTAGCATGCACAAGATAGAGTCTTATTTGTTACCCAGCTGTGAATGCATTAAAAATGTTTCAATCATTTTGTTCTGCATGACGATATTAAATAACATACAGTGTGTCAAGCAGACACTTCCACTTCTTTTGTAATAACACCTTTTGTTTCTGACAGTATGTTATTGTTCCCATCATGGCAGTCCTGTAGAGTAGCTTACCTAGAACTCGTTTTGCTGCCTAGGCTGTTCTTTTCAGCAACAGTCCCTCCCGCTCCATCTAAAGGGAAAGTTAAACATTTTTAACTTGACCACATCCTGAGGAGATCAATAGAAAATTATTTTATGCTGTTGCTTCTGCATTTTCAGCTTTTTGCATGGGAGTGTTTGCTACTTTGCTAGATTTTAGACTAGTATTTGCTATTAATGGAAGAAGTTGTTTGCAGGCTAGAGAAGACTATGCCTTCTGCAAAGCTAACTTTGGACCCATTTCACCATTAACAACCTATTCTCTGTCATGTCTTAATCAATTTCTTTTTCTGATGCAGCAATCCTGTCTCAAGACTTGGCATTGCAGAATGTGTAACGTCTCAGATAATTGTTCAGAAACAGTTTTGCTTCCTTGAAAATTAGACCAGAAAGAAAGTGTATAGAGTGAAATATTTGCTGCTGATTTTTATATAAATAGCTACATTGTATTCTGGATCCAGATCTAAATAATATAAAGAAAATGCCACTTGCATGTGTTTGGCTGCTTCTTCCTCAGTTCTTATCCTCTTTCCTGAGTGCCAAGTAATTGGAGGAAAATGTATGTGAATGTTAACATTACATCACCTACTGTTTTGTGTGTGCTTTTTGTATGTGCTTTTTAATTGCAGGAAT